>NC_071099.1:25783277-25920777 GCF_027358695.1 Spea bombifrons | reverse complement strand
GCAGAGAGTCGCCGCGCCGCGCGTCCGTTCGTAGCGAGAGCGCAAAGTCTGATCAGAGAGATTTGTTTGTTTTCACAGGTTGAAGACATTGAGTTTGCACAGATTGAGCTGAAGGTGATCGAGGGGTTAAAGTTGGGTAACGAGTGCCTGAAGAAGATGCATGAGGTGAGCTAATCCTACCGTGTAAGAAAAGTGCCCTTCCACCTAACACTTCTGTAATCACTTTACTTATTTTGAGGGGAAAAATGCAGAATTAGGAACATTCCTTGAATGATGGTATCCCGACCCCCCCCCCCGGAATTGTTCTTTAAATCATGCCAGAAATTCATGATTCATGCCACCTTCATGATTTATGCCAGGAACACGTACCCTCCAACGAAGGATAGAAGGATATTATATTGTCGATTTGAATGGAATCTGCTGGCGCTCCATAAATAAATGGGACTTCTCTTCTCAGGTCATGTCCATAGAGGAGGTGGAGAGGATCATGGATGAGACGCAAGAAGGCATTGAATACCAGCGTGTAAGTAATAAGCGCCTTGTGCATGTCGAAGTGGATTGTCAGCTCATCCTTCAAGACTCTAACTATAATAATTCTCTAATATACCACAGCAAATTGACGAGCTTCTATCAGGAAACCTGACTCTAGAGGATGAGGAGGCCATTCTAGAAGAACTTGAGGCCATCACTCAGGTGAGAGACCGCAGTATGAGTTGGAGACATTGCCGTATAGAAATAAGAGATGGGAATTTAGAAATACTCATTGATCATAGAGAATCTAATATCTCGATACACATGCAAAATATAGATGAAATCATATTTAAATGAAAGTTTGTCTAAAATCCCCGTGTAATTGCTGCACCTAACGACGCAAGCGGTTTCCTCCGTGTTTTCAGTATGTTTGTGTCCATCCATAAGCCACAGGTCATATAGTATCATTTATCCTCCATGTTCTCTACAGGAAGATCTGGAACTCCCAGAAGCCCCCTCGGAGCCGCTTCCAGACACTACGCCAGGTAAGGTATATTTTCTGCAAATGGATAGGGACTGCCGCTTTTTCTATCACATTTAAAGATTTCGACTTCTCTTTTTTGCTCCTCGCAGAGAAAGAAGCGGTCAAGAACAAACCCAAGCCGCAGCTGGTGGCCGCTTCTTAACGCCATGCCCTTTCGGTAGGAGGACGGTGTTTGAAGGCAAACGCATCATCCGAAAGGCACCGGTTCAGGAGTTCCGCAGACTATCTCACGCAGCCCGGGGAGAGATATACAGCACCCGTCTTGTACATTGGACTTTTTTAATCCTAGAGGTGCTGAAAAGAGCCGTGTATCTCTTGGTTGCTTATCATAGTCCACTCCATGGGGTTTTTTTCCTTACATAAAGACGAATCAGGATCTGTGTTTTTGCAAACATAGGAAAATCAGTAAAGGGTGTGCGGTTTTTTGTTTTTTTTTTCTCATTTTTTTTTATATGTTTATCCTTTCTTTAGTAGGAGTTTAGGGTTACCATCACTTTGTCAAGTTGATGCAGTAATAGGACGCTCCAGAACAAAGCTAGGGCTGTAATTAAGTGTTTTTGATTTGGGATAATATAAAAAGAAATAAAAGAATAAAATGTACTTTTTTTTTCCCTTTCACCGTTTCAAAGGCTTTTCAGACTACGAAGAGCTAGCACTGTTACAAACTAACGATTCAAGGTTATTAAAATATGTGGCGTGACTAAATGTGATGTAACTTTGTTTCCCGTTGTACACGGCGTCCCTTGTTCCAAAACCCACTATAGCGCCGGCGCAGCCATTATCTTTCTGAGGGGGTCTTAACTTTGCATATTTATAGCCACTCTACTTGCAACAGGCTACAGTCCACTAAACGGAGCAGGCAAACAATGGTGACAGACCACGACTCCTACGAAGCAAACCGGCCGGAATAAGGCAGCCTACTTTCCAGCTGTTGATGAGCTGGGAATCCTCAGGGAAGTAAAGACAAGTATTAAAAAATAAAAATCATTAGGCTTTTTTATGGGATTGGATGAGTTAGATCTCCTGCGTGACACCGGTGATCGGTTTCAGCTCCACGTACCTTGGAGTTATTTATCTGCCAGATCACAGACTTGGTCTATAAAGCTATCGACAGTAGGTTATCTAGTAGAAACTTATTATTAACTCTTTTGTACCCCCGAGACACCAGCAGGACCTATTGTCAAGCCCCTGGAAACTGAAAAGTCACTTTATATTACAACAGTAGATCAGCTATTAATGTCCTACCTGATGGGAGTGAGAGTGTAAAGGAACACGTTCCACGTATTGGAAAAGCCCCTGTTGTGGATTGCTTCGTGGAAGCTGCTCGTTGTCATAAAGCTTTGTTCTCTTTACAGGGGGCTGTATTTAGCCTTTGGACTGAACTTTTATGCAATTCCTGTCGTGTTCGAAGACTAATAAAAATACCGTATTTGCTCGATTATAAGTCGACCCAAAAATCTGAATATTAATTTAGGAAAAAAAGAAAAAGCCTGAATATAAGATGTTTTACTATTCACGTGTAAACTATTTGTTCATATTTAATAAAAGCTATGATTGAGAAAAATATATATAATTTTATTTCCTTTTATTTGCCAACCTGCTCCCCAGTTATGCACATCTGACCCCAGGCTTGCCAATCTGCAATCTATAGGGGGTTAAAAGGCATTTCTGGAGGCAGAGTGGCATATAGGGGGTTAAAAGGCATATCAGGGGACAGAGTGGCATATAGGGAGTTAAAAAGGCATTTCTGGAGGCAGAGTGGCATAAAGGGGGTTAAAAGACATCATGGGGCACAAAAGTCTTATCCCCCCCATGTAACACTCCCCCCCCCGACTTACCTGTGCTTTTGACTGGTGTCTGGTGAGGGCAGCGGACGGAGGCCGGCGTTAGTTCTGCTGGGGCTTCTATGACTGAGCACCGGAAGGTCATGTGACGCTGGTGCTCAGTCATAGAAGCCCTGGCGGAAGTACAAGCAGTAGCGGGGGTTGTCTGCATCCATTGAGCATTTGTTTGCCGGCTGACAGAGAAGAGAATTCCCCGTAGCGCTGTGGGGAATTCTCATCTCTGCCAGTCGAAGAAGGTATGCGCGATGCGCGTAGACAACCTCCGCTGCTGCCAGCACTTTCACCGGCACTCTGTGATAGATGCCCGGTGTAAGTACCGGCAGCAGCTGAGGTTACCAGACAGGAGGATCCAGGTCCCCTGCAGCGCTGCAGGGGATCTGGATCCTAGTCTCATAGTCAGACCTCTATTTTCCCCATGTATGGGAACCTCTTGTTCACTGGGGTCGTATTGGAACTGGGTTTGGGGAACTTAATCCCACCCGCCATGACCGAGCCTCCCAGGGCAGATCTGGTGGATTGTCACTTATATTCTTAGTTGAACACAGTTTAACCCTGTCAAAGGTCAACATTTGGCAAGCCATTACAAATAACCTCCATGGCTGACAAAGTATTAACTGTATATTAAGCGTGGCATTTGGCTTCTCTTTTTGCTCCTTACAGAGAAACAATCGGTCAAAAACAAAACCCAAGCCACAGCCGTGAATCTTTATCTCTGAATCTCCCAACTCCCACATCTCATCGGGGTGGGTTGCTACGCCTGACTCAGATGTATCTCACCATCACCCCCCCATGTTGTGATTCACGCTCACACAAGCACGGGGCACTCACACCACCCCCTGATGTGTAGGCAGATTAGGAAACCACAACAAGCCATTTCCTCCTATTCTTCTTGGATGATCATCATATCAGACAGTACAAGAATCATTAAATCGAAACGAACGTCCCTATTTTCTGACCAGCCCAGCCTATCCATCCCTGAATAAAACATGGAAACACACACTGGCAGTTCCAAACACTAGTCGCTCCTACGTGATAAATAAAATGAAAAAGAAAAGAAATAAAATAATTTGGTAGTTCCCAGTGTGAGCACCAGAGGGCAGAGCGGCCCCACTGCCGGCACCCGCAGACACGCTACACCTGAGTGATGATACAGGGGTCGCTGTCCTAGGCCTAGCTCACGGCAGAACCCTTAACTGCCCCCGCAGTTCATGTCCCCAATTACTGTAGGGTATCGTCACCCGATGTCATTTCCTAGGGCTACTTATTAGGCTGCGCATAAAAGATATCCGTACAGATCTCCGCGGTATAATTGGGCTGGTTTCAAGGCGGATCTTTAATTGGCCCCTCGATCTTTAATTGGCCCCTAGTAACGGGCACCCCAAGCCATTGAGACATCCCGGAACAAGGCCAGAAGAGTGGGGTGTGCAGTGAAACAAAATCCTGCGTCTTTATACCAAGAGGTCACTTTTGGGTTGATAATTGCCAGTTGGCTAGTTGATGACGCTATATAAAAGTATAATATATATAATATACATACATACACACACTTCTGTTGGTTCTTTATAACTAGGTAACAACATTAATAATAATAATAAAAGTTGCACACTTCAAATAAGGCTAAAACATTTAAATGTTTCAGGTAATTATTCTTAACTCAATGCTAGGACCGTAAACCCGTTTTAATGTTGGATTGATAAAAGCGGATACAATCTGAAACACGCGGAGATGACCCTGCAGCCGGAAAGGTTATATCCGGATGGGTGCGGACAATATAAAATATATAATGCTGTATTGCGAAACCGGCGCTTTAATGCTGCGTTTGTGACGCACCAGCCCGATACTGAATTAGGAGCAAAGTGCAGCGAGGTTTCCGACAATAATAAGCGGTATTGATATGCCGGGGCCACAGGACCCACGCACAGGAGAAGCATTAGCACTCGAGTCTCAAAGAGAACATACAGGTTATTACAGAGCCGCAGGGCGTGATAGAGCCTGAAGAGCCCTCGGTACGATCAGCAGGGTTTGAATATGTAAATGACTCCTGCCCTAAATCCAGAATCACATGAACTACTCTATTCAATCATTTTAAAGGAACAGCAATGGCCTTTTTCATGGCTTAGGGACAATGGGTTCCCTTAAACCCATTAAAAACAATGCATACCTCTCAAGTGGCCCTGTTTAGGAGGGATAGTCCCTCTTTGGGCCTGAATCTTTTGTAGGAGCTTAGAATGTTTGCAGTATATGAGGCGATCGCACGGTTCTACAGCCCTAAAAGTAACAATAATGTGTTTATAAACAGCATGGGACATGTTTAGCAATTTAATTGCATAACACTGTTTCTCTTTTTATTGTCAACAACAGACATACCTGGGAAGTTTATAACTGAGCTGGTCCTGAAATGTTCATTTAAATAGCCCATCATAAAGATTCTGTCTCTAATCCCGGATACATACACATAATTGAGGCACCTGCATTCAAGCAGGGATATCAACCATAACGTACTGGTAGCAATTGGGAGTATTTTACATGATCCCAGCAGTGAAAGGAATCGGTTCCAGACTGTGGGACCCCCCCCCCCCGAGAATCTGTCCCTTCACCCTGAGATTGGGGTAAAAACTCTAATATTCAGGGTCAAACCCTGAAAGTTCCCAGGTATGTTAATAGATCACAAAGTCACATGACAAATCTTGGCAAACACCTATACCCAGGCACACCTCGTGCCAATTAATTTATGAACTGAAAGAGTATATTCAAAGCTTGGTTAATGATGACATTTATCTTTGTGGAGTTTCCCCAGCACTGATCCTCTATGGGTTCCATACATGAAATAAATCATGGAATAAAGTTTAAGATTTAACGAGTTTCGTGCTTTTTTTTTTTTTTTTTTTTTTTTTTTTTTTTTAATGATTCCACTTATGTAATTTTGAGCCACGTGTTGTAAAACACGTATCCTGTCACGTGATATACTCACCACCAATGAGCTCCGGAGCTGTAACGGCAAGCATTATGAGGAGGAGTCAGGTCTAACATTGTCAAAGGCAGGGTGTTCCTGCCACTGATTCAAGCAGCCAATCACGTGGGGTGACCACAGAGCTGCAGCTTCTCCTAAAATTATTTACTTGGTCAATAAATGCATATTAAAAGTAGTTGAAAGAGTTACAAAGTCCTTGAGTAAGGACCCCACAGTTGTCATCAACACGAGGATACAGGGCATATAGTTTTTCAGTATTAAAAGGAGCTTCACAATGAGCACTAATGTCCAGCATGTCCATATCATCATTGAAGCTGGATATTGCTTTAATATCTTCCTACATGCCCCCCTTACTCTTGTATTGCCTCCACCAGTGGTTAAGATGCTGGGGAAGCTATTTGTAACTGCACTTAAAGGGTTAAACGTGCGTGTGCATACAATACATGGACTGGAAAAAGAAAAATGGAACAGGGGAATTCTTATTTTGCCAGGATCGCAGCTGTGATGAGTCTCTAGCTGTGTAGGAGGTGACAATGAGCCAGTCTTATTTTTTTTCCTTCTCAAGGTGGTCCCAGGGCTGAGAAAACATGAGACATCAGCGAGGACGCGACACTGTAAAGCACGCTGCTCGGGGCTCTCTAGGAAGCCGAGTCACCGATGATTGCCCCTCGCCGGTGTGTCAGGATCCGCAGAGCTGTTCCTTGGCCAGACTCGTCTGTCATTAGCTTACTTGCTACACTTACCTCAATGAAGGGCAATTAAAGCCAGCTGATAACGCCATGTGTTACTCGTACCTCCAAAAGGAGCTTGATGGCTTCTAAATAAACAATCTCCCATCACGATCAGCCAGCCCAAGCTCTAGCTGGGGATGCTCTGAGCTGTAGTCATAGGGATATTAACCCCATAGCAATGCCCAGTGCCCATGGCTATGTCGTGGGACAGAGCAAACAGTACAGGAGCCAAGCTGCACGGTGACCGACGGCTTAAATTCAGCATAAGTGTGGGGGGCTTATTTTGTTGGTGTAACGATAGGTCAAACAAGGCTATGAGGACACAGTAGAACTGCAATTCCCATTATCCAGAGCAGGCGGTCACCTGGCTGCAGTTCATGGGAAAACTAGTCTTACATATTCACGAGAACGTTAAATTGCTGGATAAATCTAATTTAGCAAACCGCAGAACAGATCTCCAAGTGTTCTAGATCCAAAATCAAAGGGTGGCGATAACAACAAAGGGTCTTGTGATAAACAGGGGAGGGGAATTATTCCCAGAAGAGTGAAATATAAAAAGAAAAAGCGCCCTTGTCGTCGGTAAATGTCAATGACGGGAGATTATATTCATCACCGCAATGTCTCTTATGAATAAAGGTGTGGAAGAGGCTGATCTTTAACATCTTTATTTAAGGGGTGTGCACGCAGGCCATTAATGGTATTAAAGCGGGCGTTCCACTAAAGAACATGTTGAATAAATATGACCTAAGCGTATATATCTATATATATGTATAAGTGTTTTTTCCTCACGTCTCCCGTAGGCGGACAGCGGACGCCTGTCACTCTAAGTGGTATAAGTAGCTCCCCAAATGGATGCGTCTCTCCCGTTATCCCAACTTCCGCTGCTTGTGATTGGCTGGTCTCAGGCCCACCCCTTGCTCCAGGTCTCCCTCCCTGGCTTGCACACCTATTCACAATCAGCTCTCGTCCTGAAAGATCTGCTGATGTAAAGGAGCCCGATGCCGTTACCATGGCAACCTCCTCCCCATCGCCCCCCCAGGCTGCGCGTCCGTGGGTGGCCGTGAAAGTGTTTCATCTCTTAGCACACTCTGTGCACATGCCGGCCGGGCCTAAAGAGCAGGGAGGGGGCCATCTCTGTGGCATTTGAGGTGCGAGATGGCTTTAACCCGTGCAGTGCCAGAAAGGAGGAGAGTCTACATCCAAGGTACATCAAACACACATGATATTAACTATTCATTACGAAAGTCCAACCCTAGTGAGCTTCTGCTGCAGGAAAATCTTGAATGGCCCCATATAATGTATAGTTAAATCAGATAAAGTCCCCTATACATTATACAGGGCCAGCTCAGCCCTTCTTTCTGGAGAAACTTGCCAGCGTTGGTACTTCATAATGAATAGTGAAATGCGAGAGTTAAAACCAGAACTCCCCTTCCAGTGAGTAAACCTTAAAACAGTCCCAGCAAATGCAGGACAGTGGGCAAGTATGCACTAATGGATTGTAAACATACATCAGGGAAATAAAGGGTCAACCGTCATTTTCCCCAAAGAGAACCGCTTATATGAAAACAATAATTAGGCTGAGCTGGCAAGGGTCGCCCAGTGACCAACCAACTGAAGATATACGAGCCGCAAGTCTTTGCAGAAACGGCTCTCTGAATTTCAAGATACAAGTGCTAATTCCCTCTCTCCTCGGTAGCGTTTTTCCCTCTGCAGTGATAAGCTTGCGGAATATGAAGCACCATGGCAACGGGGGAATTTAGGGAACAACAGGAGTTTCTAAGACCCTTATTATTTCATTTAAATTCTGTTTATTTCTGCCGGCTCTCGGCTCTACTGCATTAGCAGACCTGGTCTATCGAGAGCCCATTTCATATGTGTCACATTGATACATACATGGTACAGTGCCCCTGTCTGATCATAGAAGGTTTAACCAGTCGAGCCCCCATAGTCAGTGTTTTTGTCGCCGTTAGCCATCTAACCTGGATGTACATTACAGGTTAGGGTAGGTTCTGGATTCCAACCAACAGGTGTCTGACCAGCAACGCATTAAAACCAGTTAAAATAAAACCCTATCAAATATTACCCTTTTAAATTATTTTTTCACAAATAAGTAAATAAGGAAGTTATACGTGACATATTTCTATGTGTCAGTGGCATACGTAATGGGTTTATCGGTCTTAATTTGCTTTGGTTCTGCATTTGTTACATGTAAGTGTTAAATAAATATGGTGGACTATTAGATTTACAAAAAGGACCAATCAGCTGCTTGAATGGGAGGTTTGGTTTTCTTAAATGTGGACTCAGCTCAAGAGGGGCTGTTGTCCGTCTACACCTGGTATATATTTTTTTTACAGCCAGAACAGTCCATAAAGATACGTAGCAAGTCAGTAGAAAAGTGGCGTGAATTCCAGTGTCTAAATGACACATACAAGTCCACAGTGGATGTTGCCTCCAAAAGGTAAATGATCGTTTTGGGGATCAGAGTTTCAACCAATGGTAGGAAGAGAATGAGCGAGGTTAGGAAGGGACACAGAGGCACTGCCAGGTCACAGAGGGCCCTCCTTTGTCCGCAGAGAGCTGGTGTTCTGTGTGTACCGCAAGACTCCGGCAGAAAAACCAGGAGAGCTTCCTGAAAGAGCCTCGTCATACCTGAGAACTTTCCAGCCTTGACCTGGAGACTCAGGGTGACACGCCGCTTCGCCAGGTCATTTTCCTCTTTCTCTGGGGGCAGAGGAGTGATGTTAAGCCACGCCCATTCCCCGCCCAATTCTCCTCCCACTTACCGCCCATGCCATCTGGGCTAGCCCATGCTCATCAAAAAGCCACTCTGGAAAGCCTGCTGTCTGAAGCTCCCAGGTGCAGATATCAACATACCATTTAAGCGATCTGCTCCCTAGTTTTGGGATACGTCAGTGCAGTACAGAGGCTCTAACTATCAATAGCTATTTATGTAATAGAGTAAAGTGTTTACGGTTTAATTGATGAACACATTGCATTCTGTTTCCATACACATTGTGACCTTTAGGTCAGTAGAACCCTGTGATGCCTTCATACCCAGAAAACATTCTGAGCTCTTAGAAAAGAGGAACATCAGCGGAGAAAATAGAGGCAAAGGGGTCTGAGACCCAAACAGAGACTACTTCTAAGAAACAGGGGCACTTGGGAGAAGCGCCATTTGTTTAAATTGTCCCCGTGTTAAGCTAGTATGACGCAACGCACAACTTGCCAGTGACCGAGAAAGACACAACCTCACTAGTTGAATATGTTTCCGATAACATACTTCAGAGGTTAGTCATCCCTCGCTATTTCCCAAAGGAACAAATTTGCTGCATAATTTTCAGGCAGTATTTACATTGGGAAGAAAGAAAAAAAAAAAACATAGCACATCTCCCTGTACCGAGGCGAAAGATAAGACTGTGGGTGGAATTTATCAATACTAATATTTGTTAAGTGGCAGGAATTTGAACCACTTCATTTTGCCAGAAAACAAGAAAAACGGTCACACCTGCGATTAAAATAAATAAGTTGCATTTTTAAAGGCGGCCGCGTTAGACAACGGCATAGATTATCAATATAAAACATTAAAGACAAAACAAAAAGCCTTGACTGTGTACTGAAAGCGCCCCTTAATGTCATTGTTCCCTGCCTCACAGTATAATGCGTCTTTTATCGGAGAACAGATTGGCGTTAGTAATAAATCATACGTTGGTTACTAAGCTTTGCTTTGTTATACTGATGTAACTACGATTAAACTCCCAGCATCTTGTCAATGACAAACCGAGTCAACATGGAGCATTGTGGATCTGTCAGGCACCCGTCAGAAATCTTAATTATAATACTCACCCCCCCTTTTTTATTTATTTGTTTACAGAGTGGCACATATTATACACAAACACAATATAACAATGTATGTGTAAAGCTTTCATGAAAGTTTAGTTAAAATTAAAAACTAAGCAAATACTTTAAAAAAATCTTACTTCCATGAACTTTTTTGTCATAGGCCAATTATCTTACCTTTTGACGATCACATCCCAGAGACTGTCGACGACAGACCGTCGCTGTATTGTTGCCGCCTCCTCTGAAAGGGACAGCAGCAGCGTGTATTGTAATTAGGGGCTCATAGGATTATAGCGGGAGCCTTCAGGGCATTGAAACATTTTGGAATTATTGAAGCCACTGTAGTGCAGTCATAAAAAAAAAAAATAAATTAAAATAAATTTAAAAAAAAGGCTTTGTTTAAATGATTAACCAAAACAAAGTAAAGTTCACACAATCATATTGATAAAAATATGGTTTTATTATTTATTTTAGAGCAGTCCAACACTTTAGACCTTGAGGGTTGCAAATAAATGAGGAATTCTTTGTATATTCCTGAAAACAGACTGTCTAATGATTTTTTTTTTTTTTTTTTTATTTAGACACCCGCGCTCAAAATATCAAATATCATTGCCCGTTATGCAGCCATTTGAGGACTCGAGCTAAATAAGTGATGAAAGTTATGGTACTTCCCACCGGCTGATGTGAGCGGTCAGCCCCCCTCATTTAACATACAACTATATCAAATGATCAGAGCCAAAGCGCTCGTCCTATAAATAGGTCCGCGCAGAACTCGATGCTGGGTGACAACCACTCGGCCCATTTTTCCTGCTGTAAAGACTCAGACCTTAATCGGCCGTTGGTCTGGTCTTAAGATTCGGGAGCCGTATGTCTATCCCATGCAGTGATGGAGGGGAAGGAAGTATTTGCCGGTTCCGTTTAACGGTCACGTCAGCTCAGTTCTGTTCTTCGTTACAGCCCTGACTACAAAAGGCCAGCCGTTCCATCGCCAGCTAGCCACGGATGTCTCACCGAATGATCATAGTGTCGATTTCTAGTTTGTGACATACTGTATTCTGCGCAGGACAATAAACAATGTTACCAGAACAGGTCACTCAAACCGCATGGGTCTAGAATCCCTACATAAGCACACATAGAATTGCTCTCTACCCTGGGGTACTACTGCGCAGACTGAAGACTATAACAAGCAAATGAAAAATGATAGATAAGCCGATCATGTGTAGCAGCAGAAATCTACTTTAAAGGTGCTGTTCCACCTATACAAGACACCACTTAAGCTCTTTACGGCGTAAATCTAATAAACCTTGGCTGACCCATCATTTCATTCTCCAATCTAAAGGTTCAATCACGTAAAAAACCCACTGGACCTTTTAGGAAGCTTTGTGCCGTGTCTATGGCAACAGTGGCTGCGTGTGTGTCATGTGACAATTAAGCATTCCCTAAAGATTCTGAATGAGACAAAATATTACATAATCAAATCATTACCGGTATTTCTGGGGAAAGGTTTGGGCATCCAACAGTTCCAGGAATGATGTTTTGGTATGAAATTCAACAGAGCAGGTGGAACAGTACCTTCAGATAATCATAATAAAAAAGGGCTCATGGGTCCCTGAATCAGTGACTCGCTGCTGCTTATAACTTTTGATAAACAGCTAAATATAATAACCACATTCATTTAAAAAGACCAGATGGATTCCAGGATGGAATAGGCATACAGCTCCTGAATGTAGACGGGACAAACGACCGATTAAGGTTTAAATCTTTACAGCAGGAGGAACGGATAGACTAGACAGCTGAATGGGTCTGATCTGCCGGCAGATTCACAATAGCAGTGTTATATACACACAATAGTCCATGTAACATCTCAAAATGCATTTGAATTTATTTATTTAACAAGAAGTGCATTTATATTGAGTTTGATTATTATTTAGATTCTTTGCACAAAAATGTTTTGGCAACATACAAGCCACATAATCACCAACACAAGAGCAATAAAACAAGCGACAGATCAAACTAAGAGTCTAAACAGATGTACACGGAAGCAAGTGCCAGATAAACAATTCCCCAAACATTGGGCATTCACGTGTTGAATAACCAGGAACACACCTTTATGTCTCTGGAGCAGTCAGGCCTTCAAATAACTCCCTCTCTCCATGTGAGCAGGGATAATTACGTCAGCTGGGTCCTCCAGGTGGGGTAGAGGACAGCTTGTCCCTCCCTAATTTCATCCACCTAGAAAGAGGAAGGGTGAGGTTTGTTAATGGTTCCAGGTATGTACTAAAATTACAAATATATTAACTTTTTTGGCATCAACACCTATTACAGAGTATCTTGCACCAAAACAGATGAGATAAAATCTGGTGGTTGTGTATAAAAGTCTGGTTCACAAGTGATGCAGTCACCGTAGCAACAAGTAGAATGTCCCTGTACATTAGCCGGGATTATACTTTATACATATCTGCCATTGTGATCATTTCCTTTTTTTTTACGGGTGGAAATCACCTGTACTCATATGGTTTACTATATACGTTTTTAGCCGTATGTATTCCACAGCCTTATTTTTTTAAACGTTGTAGGATGTTTTATAATATTTAACATTAACATTTAACAATTAATAAGAAAATCGGATTGTTCACCAAACGCACAGTTTTTTTGTTTTTTTTTAATACATTTAAGCCATGTTCCTTGAAAGATGAGCCATCCAGCAGGCGCAAGTATTATGTTAAGGACCAGCACCGCCCTGCATAATGCATTGTTCATAAAACTATTTGTTTCCATGCTGCCTGCCTCATATGGGGGGGGGGCAATCAATAATATCACTTATTGTAACGCCAAATGGTAAAAATAAGGTTTAAGGTAAAAAAAATTATAATATGCAATCGGAATTCCGAACCTATATATTTGGAATTCCAGCGGAAAATAATACATTTTACAAAATACAGTATTCAGAGGGTTTATACATTAAACAGTAAGTTTGAGATGAAAGAAAAAGTTTTGCCTTGGTGATAAACAAATTTTAGAAGTAAAAACAAAACATTTATTGATATCAGTTTTAATGAAACAGACAAGCTGGGGCAGGTGACAGCCGGGCGCCTGTCCGTGGGGATGCGTGGGTATCAGCCGCGGTGTCTGAAAGCTAGAATTTAATAATAGGGAATTGATCTATTTTTTTTGGAGGTTTCTTTAATTTTGTATGTAACAAAATCAGGAATGATATTATAAATGGGTGCAGGTAAATAACCCAACTGTTAGAGTACATTCAATACCTGGATTCCTTTTATGGTTTAGACAAAAATAATCCGGTTATTTATGTTTTTTTATTATATATTTCTGAAATATTTATGCTCAGGGATTTTTCACTTTTGCGGTTCAATTTATGTTCCTAAAACCTGTTATAACGCAGAACTTGTAGTAACAACTAGCATGGGTATGAAGGAGAGGCTACAAAGGGAATTCATTAATTGCCCATAGGCATCCATAATTAATGTTGGTGCTTTGTTATTCTTTGATTTAAGTGGCAAAAGATCCTATAGGGTTAGGATTAGTTTTAGGATTATGTTGCTGCTATAAGGGGTGGACTTGACTTAGTAGCCCTGGTACTTTAAGGCCAGCGGCCGCCAAGTGTATATATATATGTGGCCGCAGATATCCAGTTGGCACCCACATGGCTCTAGGACCCCAATCTGTTGGATGGATAGGCATGGTGTCGTATGGCCCCAGAAATGGGAACAGCCACCTTCTGATGCTAGTGTCACAAGGTGGCGTGTGGAAACTGCAATGGAGGTCTCTGCTGGGCACCCTGATGTGTTTGATAGATTAGAGGGTCTCCCCAACCAGCCCATGCTCAGGACAAGGGGGAACTTACTGGGGACAGCAGTACAGTGCCTGAAAGTCAGGACTGTCCTGTGAAAATCATAAGTGTTGGGAGGTATACATACAGCCAGTCCGGGGCTGAGGACATGGCTGCCCTTGAATCTGTGTTTGGTCGCCCAAACTGAGTGGCAAGTAGATGGCGCTAAATAGCATGTAAAAAAAAGTCATTCTCATACAGGGCTTGTTGGTGTTATCGCCATAGCAACTGTTGTGGTCTCTCTGATTGGACCATTTTCTTGGCTGCTATGACGCTAGGGCCACTTTTTAATCTTTGCACCCAAAAACTAAAGTCCAGTATAGTTTAATTACACAAATACTAACACTTTAACATCTTCTGGGATTTTATATCCATAATGACAGAAAATGTATAAAATGTTGTTAAAACCATTACAAATTTATTTAAATTGTTAAGTCTGCTTCAAACCCTGCGTGAGTTAATTAAACATTTGTTTATCCTGGAAAAGAAAAATGATGTAATAAAGCACAGTAATGTCATCAATATACTTTATGCATTATATTACACTCCAACGTGAACACTTTTCCTCTTACCCAACTAACGGAATAATTAAATTTCAATCCCGTTGCTGGAAAACAGTGATTAATGTGTATAAAATTCCATAAGCTCTGCTGTGGGAGGGTCGTTACCAAGTTCCACATTTTCTGGACACATGCGACATGTAGAAACCTGTTCAGATTTCATAGCTTCCAACTGTCCCAAATTTTGTCCTGATGTCTTGATGGTCTGAAGGCCAGGGAAATTCAGACACGGTGTGACTTGCCTATGGACAGATGACACAGAAACGGCATAACTTCACCCACAATCACACTTTCCAACATTTTTAATGGCTGAACACTCTTTTTTTTTTAGTTACAGGGCGTGGTTAGAGCAGAGCAGCCAACAGAAATCTTGCGTCCCAGT
Organism: Spea bombifrons; assembly: GCF_027358695.1. Taxonomy (NCBI): domain Eukaryota; kingdom Metazoa; phylum Chordata; class Amphibia; order Anura; family Pelobatidae; genus Spea; species Spea bombifrons. Next base: position 25,905,587 of record NC_071099.1, on the reverse strand, counting down.
ACAGGCTTAAAGCCTGGGCCCCTGTGCACCTCAGCATGCCCCATGTCCATCACGCTGTCCCACCTATTGCTCCATCTGTACCCCACCCTACAAGATTAAGGTTAGTGGAGCCTGAGTGCAGTATTTCTTCTGATCCCCCTCTAACATGCAAACTCACTCCAGCACCCACTCACTCTAACACCATGCACTCTTCTCCATCTCCAGGAGTTGCTAAACATAGACTCACCCCTGACACTCACCTCCCCACATACACACATGCTATGAAATAGTAACGCACGCATGCTTAACACGCACACATGCTAACACCATCTTCTCATGCAATGACAAGCTAACACTATAGGCTGACACACACATACTAATGCTAAAGGCATACACAACACCATACAGTAACACCACACTCATACACATACACCGACACTATAAGTATATTACATGTTAAGTGTGTATATTATATACATAAAATACATACTGACTACTAGAATACAGTGCACATACATACACAAACACACACTACTACTTCCCTCACCTCATGGAGTGCTACATTATTAGGGCTTTTAGGGCTGTAGACCTCTGAAAGACCCTCAAACATTCTGAGCTCCTAGAGGGATAAAAGGGGGTCACAGTGGGATGGGGGACTCAAGAGGCTCCTTAAGAGGGACAGTTGGTAGGGACACACCATCCAACAAAGGAATGGGTTAAAACTTAATATTAAGGTGAGGTAAATCATTAAGGTAAACAAACGGTTAACTCTCAAAGTGCAGGTAACTCGTCTTAATAAAAGCCCGCTATTTTCTTGTATTAAGATATAGCTTATCATTATTATTAATCATTATTATTTTCTGTGTCGGTTTATTTATTCGCGCCTAACACCTTCTGTCACTTCTCTGTGTCCTTCAGCCGCGCAGGTGAACTTCCTTCAACTTTATTGGAATGTAAAGGACGCTCTGACAGAAATTCTAGAAAGCCAATCAGAACCACAGACCGCGGTTCCCGGTTTCCAACCTTCCAATAGCGAACCAGAGAAGGCGGGGGAGCGGAAGTAACTCGGGAAGTGGCTGTTGCCTGGCAACGAACAGTGCGGCATTTTAGCGGGGGCTGAGCCTGGGCCTGAGGGCGGAGCGGAGGGCGGTACGCGGGCTGGACGGGGACGGACCGTGCAGCCCCTGCCTGGCTCTCTCTATATATAAGCTGCAGCCCGGTTTGAGTTCGCGGTAAACCTGCTGCAGCGGTCTGTGGGATTAGCGGCTCTTGCAGTTTAGAGCATTGACAGGAGCCAGGATGTCCCGCTCCGAGGAGGTACACCGGCTCACCGAAAATGTCTACAAGGTGAGTCCGGCCCGGGGGGCCAATAACACCCCAAATCACCTCAAATGTGCGGAGCCCCGGAGTGAGAAAGGGTCACATTAATTAACTATCCAATATGAGACTGTAATGGTTTGTGATCATATCTTTTTGAAGGTAGGAACCAAATGTCAGCCATAAACTCTGGAATCTGAAGGGAATTTTTTTTATTTACTTTAATTTTTTTATTGGAATTTATCAATTTAATAAGGATATATAAAAAAAATCTAGATTTTCTTCATTTGATGTTCTCAGCCCTATTACCTAGTTTTGGGGAGGGGGGTTTGAGGGGGGCTGATCCTTGTGTTTTGGGTTAATGTGCTGGAAGGACAGGAAAGGGTTAAATGCACTTATTGTGTGTCAGTTTGTGGGTGTTGTGATCACAGTGTGTTGTGGGTTTCTTGTGGGGGTGTTATAATGGATCTTGTGCATCTGGAGGAAAGGGATTCTGTATCCATGGACCCACTGGGTTTTGCGATGCTGTCCAGGGGTGCCGGTGCTGAATGTGGCGGCAGATCAGACCCATTGGGCCCCCATCTAGTCTGCCCCCCCCCTAATATAAAGAGTCAATTCTTTATCGCTCCTTAGTCTCGTCTTAAATTCAGGAGCCACATGCCCGTGCATGTTTACCCCCCCCCAACTAAACCTCTACCACCTCTGCTGGGAGGCTGTTCAACTTATCTACCACCCTCTAAGTAGATTAAATAAAGATGGAACACCTCTTGATTTTCTCCGTAGTAGAGTGCTAGTTAGTTATGGAGCTGGACCAAGATATATCAAGGTGACATAGCCTCAGCATTCTATCCATTCTGAATATCTCTGCTGTCGTAAAAGAGATTAACCCTTAAAACTTTTGACAGGTCCGTTACGCAGTGATTTTCTTTTTTCAGCATTATCCGGGAAAGAATGTATAACCTCCCCCCTTACAAATATACAATTTTTAATATATTTATTACATTATTTTTTTTTTACGTGATCGAGGAACACAAAACAACCCAATTTTTTTATTTTATTTTATTTATTTTTTTGTAACCAAGAAACCTATATATATATTTTTTTTTTAAATCGTATCGTTCATCCGCCACACCTGGTTTTTAGTTCAACGTCATCTTGCCCAAAGCTGTTTATTCTTTAATACCCCACGTGACCTGTTCCTCTTGCCTTTTTTCCACTTCACAGATTTCTGCCTCTGATTTTTCTTTCCACAAATGGTCAATAACTACTTTCAATACATTTTTTTTTAACCTAATTTGCCTTAAAATTAAATTTACGGGACTCCGGACCCAGCTTGGATTATATACATTGTCATTAGAACATATATCATTGGAAACTGTCTGTTTTGCTATCCTTGGTAGATTAAAAAGGATTAGAGGTTTGTTGGGTCACATCATGGGTCGTTAACCCCTTTGTGTGCTCTTGGCGTGCAATAAAAATATATTGACAGTGAACCAGGGTCATAAAATGAATTAAAAACACCCCCTCTTTGATCCCTCTGTAGTTGCTCCAGGTACTTTAGGGTTAACTAATTTTATTATATTTTATTATATTATAATACAATTTTTTTGTGTGGCTATTGCTTTTATGCATTAAATGTGAAAAAAATGCATTTTCTCAGGGTCTGGATATTATTATTTATTGTTTGATATAGCGCTGTCATATTCCACGGCGCTGTACAATGGCTCTTGGGAAAGTGGCTGATTACAGAGGTTGCGATGGGGAGAGACTTGTTGCTTTTTGCTCCGGCCATTGGAAGATCGGTTCTTTTCGTCGTGTTAGCTGCGTTTTACGCATATTACAGATTTCCGTCCATTACGCTCAAGCAAGCAAACAAGATATTTATAAAGAACCATTTCTACTTTATTATCTTTTATTTACATAGCGCCAACAATTCCCGCAGCGCTTCTTACAGTCCCTACATTCAAAGGGTCCGACAGAGCTAGACTAAGACCATCCGATACGTTAGGGAAAGGGGGTCCTGCTTACAAGCCTACAGTCTGGAGGATATTAATAGTTAGAATTTGTCAACAGCCTATAGATTATTATTTTATTTTTATCATTAATTTTATTATATTTTTAGTTTTTATATATTTTTTGTTATTATTATTTATTCTTATAATATATGTGGTTACTTAATGCTTTGTCCAATCTCAGTGAAGCTTGAATATTATATGTTTAATGCTTAGTATATATTTATTGTTTATGTTTAAGACTAAATGTGGCTGATCATGAAACACAGGATTCTACAATGTTACATTTTACAAAATAGTAACGCATCAGTGTTACTGGCTAAAAAATACTTTTTATTTTAAATTATTTATTATTTTATTTTATACATTCTCCTGTGGATCTCGTGCTACTGTATTTTAGTGTGTGGGGTGGGCATCTATGGCCCCCTCCTTTATTCAGGGTCCGGATCTCCTGGTTTTCCTAAAGAACGTCGGCACTTAAGGAGTCAAAGAGATTATCCCGGAGTCTGCTGTGCATTTTGTTCCCAGGCCGCTACCTGAGCCGTCCAAAGTGCCTTCGAGCGTGGCGCACAATGGCTTGTGTTTGCCTTCGCCTTGTGATCCGGGGCTCTGTTTGTCTTGGCTTTGGAAGTATATCACAGTAACCTTTCTTCACAATGGACGGCTTTATCGCAGCCATTAAACCTATAGACAGGCATGTATGCCCTAACACGTCATCGGCCCTCCTTTAGGGTCCCGCACGCGCTTATAGGCGGCCCCCAGGATCATACGCTGCCGGCGGACGTTTTAAATCCCCCATTGTTTCTCTGAGTGCCTGTTGATGAGACGTCGATACTTCAGCAAGGACTTTCTCTGTTCTGGAGTAGAAATCGCCTGCCCGGAACCAGTTAGGGGCTGCGGTTCTAGACTGCGTTCGGCTTAAATAATATTAATAGACGTGGGGCTAGTCCTGCTGTAAAGAACTTTAATCGCTCCTTAGTCGCGTCTTGGATTCAGGAGCCATATGCCTATCCCATACATGTTTAAATTCCCCTCCCTGTATTATTCTCTACCGCTTCTGCTGGGAGGCTGCTCCACTTATCTACCACTTATCAATATCCAGCCAGGTGTATATAGGCTGTATCACAAGCTAAATGAAACGACTTCTTCGCTTATGGATCGTTGTCCAGAAGTATTATCCCAAAACGTAAGAGATTTTTTTTTCCCTCGGTTGCCATAGCAACGTACGAAGCCAGCGAAGGAGAATGAGAGAAGCCAATTAACGTGTCAGTTCGGCAATTTGGAAATCTGTCTGTGGGAGAAAGTGCTGTCCCTTTTTTTTGGAGGGGGTGCGGGGTGCGTGGGTCTGCTTCTTCTCCCCTCCAGCCCGACGACTTACATCCAAGAGGCGAACGCTGTGTCTGGAGCTTTAATGATACGACCCGAGAAGGCGTTAAGAGCGCATCGCTGTGCCGCCCCCCCATGTACGAAAAAGAAGGGTCTCTAGAGAGATTTCCTCTAACGAGCTGCCCTCTCGTAGGTTAATCAACTAAACGCGGCGCTCTATGTCTCGATGATAATCGCAGGCAGGAGAGGAAGGAGTTGGTGTCCTCGCTGACGTGGATGGCAACCCACCTGGGACGGTCTCAGGAACCCGACACCCTACGGGGAGTCCATCATGTTAATATTATCGCCCCGCGCGCTCTTCTCACCTCCAAACGTGTATGAGGTGCAATGTGGCCGCTATTCCTCCTATCCCCTTGTGTTCTCTTGCAGAAGGTAAGAGCGGCAAATCATTCCAGCTAACAGATTTTTATTGCTTGTATAGAAAGGGAATGTGATGGCAGATCTGGCCCATTCGGCCCCATCTAGTCACCCGCCTTTCCTGCTGTAAAGACCTTAATCGGTCCTTGGTTTCTTCTTAGATTCTGGAGCCATATGCCTATCCCATGCCTGCTGTATTAACATCTGCCACTTCTGCCGGGAGGCTATTCCACTTATCTACCACCTCCTCCGTAAAGTAATCCAATCTATAATTATTTAGCCATGTGATAAATGTAAATTTTCTTGAATAGAGAACGCTCCATGGCGAAGAATTCTCTTTGAATGCTGATGTGATGAGCTTATGTTTAGGGCGAGATACCCGCCGACCCTTCGCCTTGCGTCTGGGAGATAATGAAACCCTTAAGCCCATCATCCGACGCTCTTCAGCAGTGACAAGTGTCCGTGGCCCATGGCCGTGTCTCCGCATATAAGGAGAGGGCTCCTGGCGATGGGTTTCTTCGCCTGCGTACGGAACACACCTTTGTTTGTACCTGTGACTAATATGTAACGCTGACGCTTGTCTTTGCAGAGGAGGAAAAATAGATTGTATACCGGAAGTGTTACCCGTTCCAGAAGAACGTGTTGTTCTTGGATACCGTGTATCTGTGCCTTCCTTACTGCCGGGGGGGTCATCATACCCCCCCTTTGCTATAATACAATCATTCTTTTTGCTCATCATACATAAAAGTTGCGTTAAATCGGAGATGCCCCCCCCCCGTTACTACAATGTTGGCAGCTCCAGTAGGCCAGAACCATGCAATCACTGTTTTTTTTGGCTTTCCCATGAACCGGCGCTCCCACAGATCGTTAAGCCCGGGTCACGTGCGTCTTCGGTCTAGAGGACATGACCCGATAATTGAACTGATCCAACGCGACCCTCTCTGCTCTCCAGCAATTACAGCCCAGCTGTTTGACGCGGTTAAGTGGCGTTATTATGGCTGCTTACTCAGCATGCGGAAAACCTTCGGGGTGCGCGATCCGAGCTCTGCGGACTTCATTAGACTTCTACCCAATCGGTTTGACCTTTTTATATACGGTTACATAGTATCTAAGGTCATTATATGTAAGATAAAACACTTATATTATATGCATGTAATGGCACCAAAGAACAGTAATCTTAAATACGTCCGTCTTAACATATATATATATAATATAATGTGTGTTATACAAGAAGTATTTGTGGAGTGTATGTATTGTCCATGGAAGAATCAAATGCTGACTCGTTATTTTTGTTGTTTGTGGTTATTTTACTATAACATTTCCAAAAGTCATATATTTAGCATCATGGATTTAATTGTTTTTTCTCTGCTCTGAGCAGTTGCCCACTCTGGGTCATCCAGTAGCCTGTTCGAGTGACGTCACACAGCTGCCTTTTGTTTGGCTGGTGACATCACACAGCTGCCTTTTGTTTTTGTGTTCCACTTTTGCACAAAATCTTTTTCGATTATTTAACACCGTGCGATATTTCGGAAGGAAGGGTCCAAGCTCCGTAAATGTTCCGTACTTCGTATTGACTTGGCCCTGAGTTGTAAAATAGGCTGTCGCTTGATGCACCGATCAATGCTACTGACGAGACATCTGATTAAAGTGGTTTTGTGTTCTCATTTCTTGAATGTGTTTTTGCTTTTTTTATTATTTCCATTAGTAAAACTTTTATTTTTTCCGAGCGCTGGATTATAAACACGATGTCTTTTCTGCCGGGGTTCTGTGACTCTTGACTTTGCAGGAACCTCGACCTTAAAGCTCATAATGATTAACTTCTCCTCCCATTGTTAGCAAATTCCCCGGGATAGAATCGTTGTTGGCCGGGGAAATGTTTTGCCTTTATTTGAAGCTGATTGTTGGATCTTTAAAATCATTAAAGGGACAATTTAATGTCAACGGCAACCCCTCTAAACAAGCAATAACATAAACCAAGTGCCTGAGCTAGAAGGATAATCTGGCCACTGAGTTGGCCACGATGCCCCGTGTACACATTCTTTCCTTTTTTTTGCTGAAATGCAGAATTCACTATTTGTTTTAACATAATTCAGTCGTGTTTATTGATTACCCCGAGTCGGGGGAGAGCTGACAGAAGTATTTGGGTAGCTGTCATGTTTAACCTTTCGGTAACACTGTGGCATGTTTCGGTGACCTAGGCACTCCCTTTTATGATGTCATACATACCTCTTCCACACCTGCTGCCTCCTGCTTACATCAATAGTCTCGTTTCCATGTAAACATATGGAGAGCCAGAGCCAATAACGGGCAAACTTACATGGAACGCATGGGCTCGCTGTACAAGCAAAGCTGAAGGGGGAGCAGTCGATATGATATGTAATATGTTCTATATAATATAGTGTGTGTATGTGTATATATGCTTTTATGGAGAAGACAATAGATAAATCTGCTTTTGGGACTGTAAGTATCTGTATTAAAATGTCATCCCTGCACCTTTTAATGCTGTCTATTAAAATCATTATGCAGCGGTAAGGAGAATATACCTTGGCAGCGTGTTATTATGCAAGCTTTACGCACTTCGACTGTCTGTAATTTCGGGAATAATTACAGCTTTCAGAAGGTATTAATGTATCTTTGGTCCCGCAGACTGAATCTGCCTCGCAATCAGCTGCCTGCATGTTAGATGTTTGGTAGAAACGCTCGGGTCTGACTGGTGTAACCGATACCGCGTCGGGTCTCGGTCTTTCCAATAGCCTTTAGTAAGGCAGAAGTTACCGTAAACGTGTGTCCTGAGCTCTTATGGCTGTTTATGCCATTAAGGGATTTATAGGACGAATTATGTATTTTGTTTTTGTAAACACGTTCCCTGCTGTTTATACAAATTAAATTTTATGGCTGTAGAACCCTGTGATAGATCCATACCCAACAAAAAGGTGGTATGATCGGTGGAAAGATGGACAGACAGGGGGATTTGGGTCCCCAACAGGGACGTTTTGGAGGTATGCCAATTGTACGGGAGTATGTAGCATGTCTACTGAATTGACAATTTAAAAAATAACACGCTTTGTCTTAAATTGGAGAAGGTCTGACAGCTATGCCCCTTATTGTGGTGAGCTAATGGACAACAGGACAATTGGTGGCTCTTATTGGACAAACCACTCATAGTCATACTTGGGAATGCTCCGGGTTTGATCTGGAGTCTCCAGATGAAGGGCTGCTTTCCCTGGGCCTCCAGGTAATTTTTCTTCTTTTTCTGGGCAGGGGAGCAGCGTTGTCCTCACCTACTCCCTGCCTGGTCTCCCTCCTACTCTCATCTCTCATAAGGCAGAGGGTCTAGACCCACCTCTGCCCCAAAGATACCCCCCGTTTTTTTTGTTATGCTTTTATTTATATGTCTCGTATTATGGTGTTTTGATACAATTAAATGCAAAAACAAAGCCAGTTTACTGTACGGCTCAGATTAAGATGGACCTTCCTTGGATCTCAGAGACGTTGGAGCGTTCATGTCTTCTACAATACAGTAGAGAGAGCGCATCGTTCCTATACGCAAGAGCGATACCAGTTATACAACGAGCTCTCGCGCCTACAGCCATCCACTGGATATGCCATAAGAGGTTTATTTAATTAGCAATTCTGCAGATTCTGTTATTACATCACCTCTGGTGCTTATACTTGGCGCGCAGAAAGCCAGTCTTGTTATTAAGGTTGTTGGGTGTGAACGCAAATAATTAGGTTGGGTTTCTTGATTAAGAATATCACAATACAGAGGTTTTTGCCCCTGCATGACAGCAAACCATCTGGAAAAACCTGATCGCAAGTATTGCTTGTGACTGGATGATGGATATTTTAAGCAATATGATGCATTTCTAATGCCCTAAAGAAGAATAAACAAGTTGTTTTGTATCTTGTATATTTTTACTATAGAGATGTAGTAGTGGTATTCTACTTAATGTAATCTAAGAACAGTATCCACTTTACTTTTGTCAAACAGTTAATCAAGGCCAGATTAAGGCACTTGGGGCCCTGGTGCAGTTACACAAAAATGGTCCACAAGGTACTTGCCACATCCACTGCTTGCCTCCTGGGTGTCCCTCATAGCCATACCTGAGAACTTTCAGACTCTGACTACTCTTTATGGGTGAGCGGTCATGTTGATGCTGGAAACCTTTCTTGTGGGGAGGACTGCGACCCCTTACCCAAGACCAAGAGTTTCCTCATGGTATCTGGAGAAGAGGCGCTTCACACGGAGTCCCTGGGTGAAACCCAGAGAGCTCCTAGGTATACGTATAGCTAGAAGCTCCCTCGCTGTCCTGCTGATGTTGAATGCGAGACTAGCCCCACACGCAAGAAAACCTGTTTTCTGGAGGAAAAATGGGCTGGGAGTGGGGCGATGCAACACTACATCCGCGATCTGGAGTTTCCCCATGGCGACCTATAGAGGCAGCACTTCATACACAGTCTACGGGTGAAACATGGAGAGTTCCTAGGTATGCTCATAACCAGAAGCTCCCTCACAGTGCTATGTTGAAGGAGACCACATCATGGGACCCAATCAGATGTTCACCTTGTTGGATGAGTGAGAGAGGATGAGTGTGGGCTCCTAACAGGGCTGGGGACCTGGAGTAATTGCTCCATGTGCTTCACCATTAATCCAGCTCTTCCATTAATGTGTCTGCATGAGGCCCTTGGCCCAAAAGAACCCCACATCAAATAAATAAGAGCCAGACTTAAAGAATATGATGGCCCTATATAAAAAATAATATAGCAAGCAAACAGTTGTCTGGATAGTTTGTACACACATGTATGAGAACTGTGTAATCCTAAATATAACCAGAATCTAAGAGCCTGACTGAAAGATAACCTCATTTCAAGGCAAATCTTAATATAGCCATTTTTTTTCTATGGAAAGTCGGTTCATACAGCTAAAACATCACCTTTCTAAGTAGAGCGATAAAACAAACCCAGTAAATTGGGACAGTGAGCAAACCTTTTTTTGGGTTATAAGCCAAAAATAGTCTCAGCTACATTCACACATCACTATTTTAATTGGGGATTGTTATTGTGCACAGACTCCAGTGCCTTTTACTGCATGCAAATCCGTGCAGGCGTTCTTTCGATATTGGAGTAAGAAAATTAGGCTTTTTTTTTTTCTTTAACTCCTCCCCCAGCTGCCTCTGCTGACAGCAGTGAGCATTCTTAAGTATGCCTCTTGCACATGCTCAGTGGAATTCCCATTCTAGTCAATGGGAGTTGAGCTCCTATAGACTTGAAATGGGATTGTCTGCTGTTTGTCACTTAAATGGCTGACGCTAATGCTTCCTGGTTTCAGCAGCGGCAGTGAGAGGAGAAGTAAAATGAGACACAGGTATTTGGAGTCTGATTTCTTACCCGACGGTTTTCCCATGCACTCGCATGCCCTTGACAGGAGATCTATTGTTGGGCATTGGTCGAGCTTCGATACACTGTTAAAATGTAACAACTGATATAATACATATGTCATATGATATGTCATATATGATAAAGGAAACTGTAACTTTCTGTACATTTGATCAAAAATAAAAATCTATGTAAAATGTATCCAAACTTGCAATTTACTGTTCCTTTTAATAAAAGTTCTGCCAAGGAAGGAAGGAATGGGTGCTGCAGCCGTAAATAATTTGCACCATTTAATTTCAACACATCACGAAAAGGGGAAACCAGAAAACTCCCTTACATGTTTCACGTCCACAGATGCTTGATCAAAGCCTATGATTAAGAGCAACGTGTTTTCTGATAGCCCCCCCCCCACCACCACCACCTCACTTATGATGTCTTGAAATTAAACGGTGCAAATTATTCACGGCTGCATCATCCATTTATTTCTATTGCCGGTTGGGCTTTCCGGGTAGGGCGAGGAGGCTAACGCTCGCGCTAAGCCATCTACTCTAGTGTAGCCAATGAAGGGTTGCCCATGATGGCCTTGGCATGGCAAACGGGTGCATTTCTCTGAATGTTAAGTTTGGGAGCAGTAATTATATGATCATATATATATGATCTTTATAGAGTTGGGGAAACTGAAGCAAAAACTCTAAATGCTTCTATTCTCCGTTTTAAGAATATGGTTGACTATCGCTCATCTATTGTAAAGCTCTATGGAAGAGAGCCCTTCTTCGTCTTTGTGCACTTGTTGCTCTCCCAATATTATGACATGGTATTATGTAAAGGCTCTTAGTGATTCACACTATTGCAGAACATCGTTGCGAGCCGGAGTACAACAGTGACCAAGTGAGCCAAAAACGTGCGCTACCTGATTAAACCATAAACCACCGTCGTATTCTCGGAACTGATAATCGCTTATTAAGTCGAAGCAGAACGCAGAATGCATCCAGCACTGGATGAATCATAAGCACTGGAGTTACAAGGGAAATACGCCTGACACGAGAACAGGCAGAGTGGTAACTATGTAATCATCCACGCTTAGAGACGCAGTGCCCTGGGTGTATACAACATCTCAAGAATTTGCTAGAAGCAACTGATGTATAAGTCCCATCAGCCGTAATGCGTACAGTCATCTCCAGGCTGGAAATTTCCATTGGTCTCTGGCCAACATACATTGGAACGTCCAGAGGTAGACGACCCGGTGCTTCCCTTCTTCTAGATACGAGGACAGTTAAATGTCCCTTCGATGTTGACCTCCCTTATGTTTTTTTCCAGCCATGTTGGATTTACTACTATGAAGAGCAGTATATACCATCAATGTTTTAAAAAATATTTACGAACAAGGTTAGGCCAGGCTTCACTGATGTCTTTGTTTAGTTGCGTATTTTATTATTTATTTCTAAATATAGAGAATGTACGTGATTTGGGGAAAATGCACAGGTGGAACCCCCGTGCAGATCTTGCCTTTGGCCCAGCTCGCGACGGTCACTACACCTGCTCTCTTGGCAAATATCTGCCATCACCGTATGCTTGGCATCTAGGACGCCGACGCTTAAGTAGCTGCCGTATTGCTGGTTGTCGATTCGGACATATTTTCCTTGTGTTGCCTATGACTCATCCTACGCCGCATGTATTATATCTGTGTTCTGCTGCATATGTGTTGCCAGCTTCCTATTTATAAGGGGATTGTCAGCGTCGAAAGAGCGGTAACAGCTTGTGATTTCTTTGGAATGATGCATGTTTTCGTAGTAATGTAGCTTTGCATGTATTTTCCCCCATTTCCATCCCAAAGGTCCAATATGAACCATGAGTCAGTCTTCATGAAATGTCATTTATTATGTAACTCTTCTTGCTGAGTGATGTCACTGATTTTTCCTCTAATGAACATATAAGTTATTATGGTGGAAGTTCTTCTTCCAAGTGTCCCTCTTGTGACACTCCAGCCATCATTTGAACGTTAACCCATACGATGGCTGATAAGTCCCTTTAAATTTCCGTGGTGTCTTACAAATTAATAGTGCGATTCTGCAGAAACCCCCATATGCATTTGTCTCTATCCCCACCGCACGCCTTTCCTCCTGTGATGTTCTTCTTTTTCAGGAGCTCAGAGTGTTTGCTGGGTATGAGGGTATCACAGGGTTCTACAGCCCTAAAAGCCCCAATAATGTGAAAATAAAGGGCTAATATGCAATGTGATGTTAAGAATATTCTATCGCTAATGTTGATCTCCAATTCTGAGTCTTTTGCTGAAGTAATTGTGGAGTGCAGAGAAGATCATCCACAATTTGTTTATATCCTGCATCCTTGAACAAATCAAAAGCTTCAATGTCTTTTCATGAGAACAAAGACCCAAAATGATAAAGAGCAGAATGAAAGCCCTTTATAGGTATTTTAAGGCAGCTTATTGTACTTTTAGAGATGTGACAATGAACCATTTTTTTCTGATTCAGTAGAAGGTCTCCTATCTGTGACCGTGAACATTGGAAACTTATTAAAACAAACTCCCAAACAGAGAACAGTTGTGGAACTCGTACTCTAGAATGCTTGGCCAACATGCGGCTGGCTGAGCATCCTGGAGTTGTAGTCCACAACAAAGCTTTCCTGTATTGAGTATGTAAGCTTGAGGGATCTCTAACTGGCATTCCTCCCACCGCAGCCAACCTCCCGCTCCTCTGTATGAACCACTTTTAGTACCAGTGAGCTTGTGTTTCCATGGAAACAAAACCACAGTTTCGAGAGGACACTTGTCTGATAGATTCCCACGTACAGTCAGCATTTTCGGGTCCCTTTCCCGATCCATATAGAAAGCTGTAATACGGCTACTATGAAACGACATTTATAAACCACCTGTAGCTATTATGTCAAAATCAGACCTAAATCCAAAAATATGTAACTGCTTCTTGACTCTACACAAGATCATCCTGTCGCTGGAGACAAGAACCAGAGACGTCTCTTAAGATCAGGTTTGGTTTCACACGGACATGTGCTGTCACAACAGCTTGGAACGGCGGTCTCTGGCTGCACCGAGGCCGTCTGTCTCTATAAAGAACCCCAAAGCGCGATAGCCGTAGTCACAATAGCAACAAGCTTCACTTTAGTCTTCTGTGTGTCTCGTGAAGACACCCCGTGCCAAACGTTTTCAATCTAAACTCCATTTAATTTATGCAAACCTCTCCCTGTATTATGCAACTTTCATAATCGTAAGCAGGAAAGGTAGCGATTAAGCATAAAACCCGTCGTCTTGTTTCTCCTGGGGATTCTGCGTTGTTGTCAGACAGGGAGCTTGATGGCCGCTTTTCCGTCCTCCATGGTTTTATGTGGATGTGATTGATGGATGTTTGCTTTTTCCTTTTATAAGTAAAATAAACATGCCATTTCATGGGAACCTTCCTGACAGTTCTTGCTGTTACAGTAGGAAACCCTTCTTGCATCATGAGGAGATGGATGTCTACCTCGTGATGGTGGCCCTCAGCAAACGCCCGGTAGATAAAACTCGGGTGGTATCAAAGGGCTACGTCGTGGTAGCAGACATAGAAACCCTGTTGTCATTATGGTGCTTTGTATTAGTGACTACAGCAGTATCCAACAGCCAGCATAGAAGAAGTTTACCCATTTACTCAAGGAGAAGAAAAGCCACTTCCGCCAGCTTTAATGTTCTTTGCCTTTGATCTTTAATATCCAGCAGTATATGGTCTCCATCAAAAAGCACAGTGATATAATTGAGGGTTGAAGATGCTTCTAAAGGTTCCAAGCGAGAACATTTTCAGTTCTGTCAAGCCCCAGTCGTAGGTGGTCTCCGTGTCATCTTTCTCACTTGACGCCGCTAAACGACACATACTAATGGAACATCAAGTAAGCGGGACCTGGGACCTACTGATGGGAGTTCGTATCATTAAGAAATGACAATAGAAATTAATCTGTGCGTCAATATTCACTGTTAAACCATGTTCTGCTTCAGGATGCAATTGTGAATAGGTTATTGATTAATAAATATTGTCATTATTTACAACCACGTATGTAATAATTGCTGCACTACTGGGTAACGCATTTTTGCTTAAAGATGGTAACACTGTTAGGAAGGATAAAGTCTTGGCATCGGAGATTTGTCGTGCCTTGCATGGTACCACCTAACCTCACACACAACTGCAATTGGACTACTCAACTCCTCGAAAGGGCCACTCATAGGCAGCTGCTGGGCACAGGGCTCCAAGCCATGCCATGGGAAAAAACAAGGGTCTATAACAGGGCAACAGACCCGCAAATCACAACTTCGGCCATCAAGGCTTGGATTCCGTCCTCGAGAGCCATTGGCACATCTGGATATCAGATGATTACTTAATGATACACAGTGTTAATTATTTGTGGCAGGACCATGGCCCCTTGACGACGGCATGTTAACCACGAGCATGACTGAACACCCGTATGGTCCTAATATTAAGGTTGTTTCCTCTCTCCCATCTTTCAAACACGTTCCGCTCGAAGCTTTGCATATTTATAATAACACCCAGAGCGCGCGGGGCCGAGAAAGGCTTGCGGTGGGGGGGAGAAAAGTGCAACTTCCTACAACTTTCTCTCCTTGCACACAGAAACCTGTCCACTTTCTTTGTTTCCAGCGAATAAAATTATAGACTATTCTGCTTTAGTGACAAGCAGAATTTTAATTTCCCACCATGTGCGCTTTCAGGCTTTTGAGCTCCTTGTGACAGCTGTACAGAGAATGCCGCAACCTGCCCATTAGCAATTTCTAGCTAAGGTGGATGACATCGCCTCTCCGAGCCCGGCTTTTTTTTTTTTTTTTTTTTTTTTTTAGTATAAAAATAATTTCTATTTTGTACATGCTGGTTCTGATGCCCCATCCAACAATATTACCTCGGCACGCATGCAAATCTATAGAATTTATTCACTAAGAACAGAGTTGAGAGGAGAGCTTGAAGTCCTTCTAGTGCCTACACTTCACTATACATTATGAAGCTTATGTTGCAAGGTGAGCTTGGCTGGCCCTGTATAATGTATAGTTAAATCAGTAAGGTGTCTTCTGTATCCTCATACCTTGGATTATGGGTTCTATGGAGGCAGCTTATCCCTTGATGCCAGAGAAGCTTGCTAGTGTTGGCCCCCCATAATGATTAGTGATGTGAAGGAGCAGAACCACAACTCTCCTGGAAACTCTCCTCTTCCCTTTAGTGAATAAACTCAAGTATGATTTCAATGGCGTTTTATATGGGGAATTCGCGCTGCCCAAGGTCTGCGTGACCTTCACAGGTTCTACTAAGTAGAAAGCAGATGTTCTTTAACTCCTTATCTTAAATGGCTACCTTCTGATGTATCTGTTTTCTTAAAGTAATTTACATGAGCCAACACTGCTTGTTTGGTTACGTGGCTTTATGTTTAATGTGTTACTTGGGCAAACAACAACATTCGACATGCATCGGTCGGATTACAAAATGTCTACATTTATGATACTTTTCTAATAAACATTCACTACATCAAAGACAGATAATGCAACTATTGGGACCTGTTTGATGTGCGAGGTTAACGCTGTGTTCTAGAACAGTGCGTATACAGAGCTGGATCATACCACCGCACGCTAGTACCATTCGGCCTTCGACGTTAAAAGCCTTCCAGCTACCTCGGATGATGACTGCTAATGTGACTTTGTCCTCTCTCTTAATAAAATTGCAAGCTTTGCTCCAGAGAAGAGTCCTGATCCTGTTTGTTAAGAGGAAAGGGAAATGTTGGTGGAGTATTATAGTCCACAAAGGCATCAGTTGTAAAATTTGTCGGAGCCATTGCTACCTAAGCCCAAAAATGTGTCTGTACAAACAGATATATCCCTTTAAGAGGAACTTCTGACGTGGCATACGGAATTTAATGGCGCTATATATAAAACAAAAAATAATAATCTACCTCCTTCATTTTCCTTGTTTCTTAAAAAAGAATATTTTGAAATCCTCACGCTTTCCTCCCAACTTTTCAAAGGAGGTGTTTTATTATTATTATTATTATTATTATTATTATTCGCTGTGACTTTGAGACCTATTGATAGCTTTTTTTTTTTTTTCTTCAAATGTATAAGGCTATAAATTTATAGGAAGGCTTTTGTGCTTTATTGACTTAAAATAATTTAGAACCACATTTCTGTTGTTGACATGCGCCTAATTGTGACCCGGGGTGTAGAATACTCTCAAAGGCTTATACTGAGCCATCATCCAGGCCTTTCTTGTAAAAATCTAGGACAGGTCCGTCCGGAGGGACATCCAGGTGGCATCTTTGTTGAGTCAGCTATTCTTACAATGCAAACGCTCTCCGTAGACGTGTACCCGAGGTGCGTGGTGTTACCTATAAACCTGTAAGCTGGTGGCATTGGAATAGGTAGAGTCTATTAGGATGATTCATTTTAGAAGAACTTTTTTTATGTTTACTATCTATAGAGCGATGACGGTTCTCTTATAGGAGTAACCCTGCTGAATAACTAGAAGGAGGGACACAATGGACAGAGAAGGGAGTGAACCTGTTCTTCTATCTTTTTAAAGGGCTTCTTTCACTCCCAGCCTGGTTATTGTGCCTAAGGATATTGTAACCGGAGATTAACTCTTTATTTTTGGAGTATGGGTTTCATGCCAATAGTCTCAAGAGCTTTCAAAAGTTCAAGAAGGAGAGGCTTAAGAGTCTACATGAAGAGAATGAACTCTCTTGGAGTTCCCGGAGCCTCGAACAATAAATATTGTATGGTATACGCTATCTCTGTATAGCATCTAGTAAGGGTTTGCTTTATTATAGTTCTTCCTGCGTGGACCTTCATTATTCGCCAGGTTCTGTAGCAAGATAAAGTCTTAATATGTTTACTTTAGGATATGAGACTCCGAAGCATAAATATTCAAAGCAAACCGATAAATAAATCAAAGAATGAGAATCCCCCCCCCCATAGGCTTTTTTTCATTAAAATAGTGTTCTAGGTTGTCTAACCGCTTTCCTGACTATTATCGCTATACAAGCGTTTTAAATTAATTTGTCGTTTTTTACGTTATTGTTTACATGTAACTAAGTCACGCTTTATCATCGTTAAAACCCATGGAGTTGCTCGCTTCGATGCGCTCAGTTGGAACCTTGCGATGTTCCTTTTTTTTGTTGTTGGATAGGAAATGATCATCGTTTTATAGTGTATGTTCAGTAAATCCTGCCTGGTAATAATTTTAGCGTTTTTTACTGCCGTGGGATATTGCGCTGCTCCGGAACGGATACCGAGACCCTATAAATTCTGCTTCTTTACTGCTTTTGAAAAGTTATCCTCGATTAATGCATTGGGTAAAGAGGACCGTATTAACTTTGTATGAAGGATATGCTGGTTTTGATATGTGTCAAATATTAACCCTTTAATAGCCCATCACAGCGATTTATAGCACTGTGACTTGCCCATGGTGGCAACCAGAGACACCTTTTGAGATCCATGATGTCTTATTCTGGCCTTTTTTCTGTGGATTTGTACTGCCATACCGCAGAAACCCCATAATAAGTTGTGCTCGCTCGCTGATGAACGGCGTCCTTCTGTCAGCAGATGATTGCTTGCATTGGGTTTAATGGACAGGTCAACAGGACAGCTTGTAATTATTTTGGAAACATGCCGGAGTGAAGGACTCTGATTACTGTGGCGTTGTGTATAAAGTCGTACAGCATTGTGGGTGAATTATTGACCTAAACCTGTACTTTTCTGTTTTTGTTTTTTTTTCAGACCATTATGGAACAGTTTAACCCATGCCTTAGAAACTTCATAGCCATGGGGAAGAATTACGAGAAAGCTTTGGCAAGTAAGTTACGTGGAAACCCGACTGCACCATTAATGAATCTGATTCTGCACATTGACCATTTCCATATGCAAAAGAGCCGTGTTGTATACAGGGGACACGCTAGAGGTTGTGTAGCTCGTTTATTACATAGCACTGGAGTACAGACCCATATCATGCTTATAATTCAGGTGTAGAAGGCTTCCCGTTCTGCGATGGGTTGCAGTTTAATAGGTTTAAGGACGCCGGTTTGTGTACGAAGACCACACAGACCTCTCCTCCTCCTCGTTGATACAGTTCATCCTTTTTGCCTCACCCAGAGGATCACGACGAAGCCGCTAAGGATTACATCGAGCTGGCTAATTCAAGTCCGAGTATTAAATGCTGTTTTGTTTAGATTAGCTAGCTTCAGGCTGACCATCCCGGTTAGCATAGAGCACGGGCAGCTGGTTAGCAGGGATAAAGCCTTCTATACGCCGCACCGAATCTGGTTTGTAATCTGTTAATCCCTAAAGGGGGCCGAGGAGCGGGAATGCTGACTTGGTAAAACGGTCCGCCATAACCGCCTAACTGAAGTGCTCTATATACCACCCTTTATTTTACTTTTCTGACAACAGAGAGATGAACCTTTATTAAGTCCCATGAAGGTCCTGGTTGAGTGAGATGTTGCACGTTTAATGCGGCGTCGGGTCATAGGAGGTTCTGTTTAATGTCCGGGGAGGTTCCTTATCAGTTGGTTGCTTTTCTGTCTTTTGGCTTTGATCAAATATAGTACCTGAGATGGGGAAACGTTTGATCTTCTGGTGAGAAGAACGAGGCGGCTTGAAGCACGTCGTGCTGCCTCAACCCCGGCGTGGTCAAGCTTGTCGAGTTCTGAGGATCACGATCATTTTAGTCCAGCAGTGGTAGTTAGGGCCGTAGTTCCTCTAATCCTTTTTCATTATCAGGACTATGTGGGGAAAAACGGTTCAGGTTCACCGTTATCGGCTGACTCTGATTTAAAGACACGACTTCTAGAGATGGTATGAATAGGTTCCTGATTGTATCCCGCACGGCGAATTATCCCTCCTTGTCTCTTTAGTTCTGATCTAACTCTAATGCCAGACAGTCCATCTCTAACAAAACACCTTTTTATAAAGGTTAGATAAAAAGTCACCAGCAAATTTATGTATTTTTTAAGCTCCCCCGTCAAAAAATCATTTTTTTTTTCTTTTTTCGTGTTTTAATCGCTGTTTTCCTTCCCTATATCCATGGTTTAATTGTACATTCAGACACACTAAAATTATTAGGGAGGGAAATTACTTCTCCGAGCATCTCGGATAGGTGGCTTCTGCCTTTCCATAGCATTATCCTTATAGAAATATCCATAGAGAATACCACGCTAACAATAAAGAACCTGTTTGGTTATCACATAAAGATGGGTTAACTGGTGAATAATACAGGGGATTTTTTTTAAACCATCTAAAGCAGGCCAGTGATAACTGGAGAGAAGCAAGGACCACTTAGGCAGCTTTTAACCCCCCCCCCCCCCCCGTTTTGAACAGGGGTTGTCTATGGCTGCTCTGCGCGCGTTATCCCCCTGTTGTATTAAAGTAGTGAAGCGTGATAGCGTAACTCTCACTACGCATCGTTTAATCAGCCCCTGCCTGCGAAAAACACTGACTGCTAGATTTGTTTAGGTTGGGGTAGTTAAGCGTGTGTAACTTTGCTTTTTAGTCGTATTCTCCGGGATTGTGTCTTTCCGACGTTTACTTAAGTAGTCCGGTTACCGCCATTTAACGCTATGTTAAAATACCGTGTTTTAGTCCCCCTTTTTTCTATGAAAACGTTTAGTAACTTTGCCTTCGTAGTGTTTCATTAAGCAATTGTATTTCTGACTTACGTTGGGTATGGTATATTATTGTAAAGGAGCTAAAAGCACTCATTGACTCGGCTTAGTTAAAAGAAAATGGTTTCATCCAAGATGAAACCGTGATTTATTTCAGCACTGAAAACCACTGATCACTTGTGATACAATATATGGACAAAAGTATTGGGACACCTGACCGTTACACCAACAGGGACTTTTATGACATTGCATTTTATGACCATGATATGTCCTCTTCAGCATACCAAGATATTTTGGACAATGCTCTGCTTCCAACGTTGACCGAGCCGGGCCTTCACGTCCATCATCCGTGCCTGACCTCACAAATGCTCCACTGGATGAATGGGGAAAAATTCCCACAGAAACTCCAAAATCTTGTAGAAAGCCTTCCCAGAAGAGTGGAAGCTGTTATAGCTGCAAAGGGGGGGATCAACGTCATATTAATGTCTATGTATTTAGAATGTGATGTCATAAGAGTCCCTGTTAAGGGTGTAATGGTCAGGCGTCCCAATACTTTTGTCCATGTAGTGTATCACAAGTGATCAGTAGTTTTCAGTGCTGAATTAAATTAGTTTCAACTAATGAGTGCCTTTAGCTCCTTAACAATAATATATCATACCTTTTTTTTTACAGAAGTCATATTTGTACATAGAAGGGACGGGGGAGGAACTCATCTCGCCCATTGTGAGAGCAGATTGTAACAGTTAATACAAATGACATCTTGAGATTTGCGTTTATTTGCCATAGATGACTATTAGGTTACTAAACGCTCACGTTGAAATGTGATCTCGGACCAGTGTTTCCAAGCAAAGAATTACTAAACACCCCCACCCCCCCGTCTTTGCCGAGACTTAAACAGAACACCTGGATGGTTAAGTCATGCGATGGGGAGAAATCGGAGAAGAAACCGGTGGGGATAACAAGCTTAATGCGTCGGTGCTCATCAAAATATCTCGTCCTATCAGCATAAACAATGGGCTTTATGTGTCAGAACTGTCATATTTGATCAGTTTAAACCTGTGTGTTTTTGTATACATTTGGAATAATAAGTGTTGCTTATTGTGGGTCAAAAGTGACTAAAGTCAACAGTTCTTATGAGTAAGCGCCACTCGGGCATTAACACATTAAGCCTTCTGGTCTCCCTGTATACTAGCGCTGGCTGATCAATAAAATATATCATCAGACCTTTGTGTGAGAGGTCTTCTTTTGCTTTCTATTCTGCCATTTGGAGAGACCTTGTAGATCTTTGGCACCGGTTCCTGTCTTCTGCGGTGAATGCGGGTAGAAGCAAAGCTGTTGAGATCAATACTTGGCGCGCAGCCCGCTGTTCTTCATTGCTGGTATCTTGTTGCTTACCCGAGTGACGTGTTTGAGTGACCTGTCGTTGCAGAACCTGAAAACCAACCTTGGCGCCCTATTTGGAACCTTTCTTAGCGCCCTAAAAATCTCAAAACAATGATCAGTATTCAACGGACCGCAATGTGGTTTAATGAATTCATTGATATCTGTATCAAGGTTTACAACGGTTTACAAAAGTTTATCATTGAAACGAATAGACCTCTTAAGATAACGATCGCTCGTGACGTTTATACCCCTGGGATCAAGGCAGATTGATTGTCTTCTTACCAAAATCCATGTTCGAAAGACACAAAATTAGTTCTGTTGTTGTATTGATTGCCATAAAGTTGTTTTATTCTTCCAAAAAGGTGGATTAAGTCTCAGATATTAAGTAAACAACTGCTAATTGGCAGCGTAATAGCCCATTATATAGGACGCAATGTAAATTTAAAGTGGTTTGGAGTTTATTAGCTGATGGGGGACGTAACAACAGTATATGTAATGAATTTTATTGCTACAAGGAAATATTGGAAAACGGCCTATTAAGCCCATAAAAGCAGAATTAACCGATGATTGAGCTACGCTAGACGTATAACAGTCTCAACCAAGCTTTTCCAGAAACCAAGGGGCACGGGAAGGTTAGTGAATGTGATTTAAAGCTGCGATGGAGACATTTTTAAAGAACCCCCTTTCATTTAAGGGCTACTTTACCAATCGCCCCATCTCATCTAGCGTGTCCACCACTCATACACCCTTCCCTGCTTGGCGTCCTCACCCTAGACCGGTTTCTGCTATAATCTCTGCTGATTTATATAGAAAAATCCATTGTCATTCCAAAACTGCTACTTTGTAGCAGAGCGTGACGAACCCCAAGATGATTTCCGAATATATTTATGAACGTATTTTCTTTTCAGGTGTAACGTTTGCAGCAAAAGGCTACTTTGATGCTCTGGTAAAGATGGGAGAGTTGGCGAGTGAAAGCCAAGGCTCAAAGGAACTCGGTAAGTGACGCAACTCACTGTTTGATATATTTGTATGGATGGGAAATAAATGGCTGATGCTCAAGAGGGTTCTAGCCGTGTGAGCTCAATGGACATGGGCCAATTGCCTAACCTGGAAACCTCTCTATGTCTTTTGTTGTTGGATAAATGTCCACATTTTCTAGATTCCTCTTTTGACCATTTCTTGGTGGTTTTTGACATACGTTGTGGAGCCCTCTAATAGTTGTCTTTAGTTGAATGTGATACTTTTTATTGGACCCACAAAGAAAAGAAAATGTATAACTGCACTTTCAGGGCAAAGAGACCTCTGATGTCTCCTCATTCCAATAGAAAGCCTCAACTAAACTTTCTCTTGAGCTAATTCAACTATATGCATTTTTTCTAATTAACAAATATAGGCTATTCTACAATCATTTCTGGCTGTAACATAATCGCAAAAGGGGTTTCTAACGATCAATTAGCCTTTTAAACTTAAACTTGGATCAGCAAACACAATGTGCCATTGGAACACAGGAGTGATGGGAGTGATTTAGGGCCCATTGGAACACAGGAGTGATGGGAGTGATAAAGGGCCTTTGGAACACGGGAGTGATGGGAGTGATAAAGGGCCTTTGGAACACAGGAGTGATGGGAGTGATAAAGGGCCTTTGGAACACAGGAGTGATGGGAGTGATAAAGGGCCTTTGGAACACAGGAGTGATGGGAGCCTCTGTACGCCTATGAAGAGATTCCATTAAAAATCAGCCGTTTCCAGCTATAATAATCATTTACAACATTAACCCCGTCTGTGCTGGATTTCTGATCTATCTAGTGTTATTTTTAATGCACAAAATATGCTTTTCTTGCAAAAACAAGGACCCCAAACTTTTGAATGGTAGTGTTTGTCTTTGGTACGGATCATGTTTTATGCCAGTTACTATGCTTGGTTTGAATAACCGGTATAAACTTCACTATATATACCACATGCTGGGAATAGATAAGTCATGCTTCCTTTGATACATGTCACGTCATTAAATGTCCATCTTTCACAGTCTCATTCTGCATCTCCTCTTGAGGTTATTTCTCGTTATTAATATCTTTTTAGTGTATTTGTACAAGGTTAGATTGTTTTGTTGCAAATCGTTACTTTTTTTCCCCCTTGTTATTCGGTGACCAATGTGTCCTTAGTCAAGCAATGGCATGTAGCAAGGACGATGTGGCATTGCGTTCCAGGGAATGTGACAATAACACATTGTAAAGTTCCCAGAGGCTATCTGGCATTTCTGTGTGATAAGCATGGGTGAAAAAATATATTTATTTGGGTTTATTTTTAATTTTGAAATGTCTTTAATTTTACAAATTGGTTATTTCCCTGAACAATATTTTGGAGTCTCCAAGATTGATTTTATATATAATATATATTATATATATATATATGAGAGATGTTTAAGTAGAAGAAATAATACATTTAAATCCATACGTTTTGTATCCTATGTTTATATATAGAATGGTTTTAATCCAACGTATCATTGGATATTTGGTGACGCCTGCATTATAAGAGTTAAGGCAGAACTATTTTTGTATCGGTCTTGATGGAGGTGTTTTGACGTGCTCTTATTGCTTGTTCAGTTTGAAGAAGAGATCTCGAAAGTCTGTATGATCTTTTTATATGTTGGTCCAATCAATCAGGTATCGACTTCCATTGATGACTTCATTTGCCCTGTGTAGGCTATTTGGAGCCCTTCATCTTCTGGGGCAGTGGCTTCATGTAGGGATGAGGCTAGCCTCAAAACCTTGAGTGGAATGAAAAGGCAGAATGTGAGTGAGGATTGGGCATGGGCACATGTCATTCCCTTACCTGGAGAGAGAAGACCCAGGGAAGCAGAGCTTCACCTGGAGACTCCAGGTCAAACCCAGAGTTCCCATGTATTCCAACATGGCTTCTTACTCTTAATCCAACACCAATAAAAAATTGACAATGCTCTTCATTTCGTTGACCTCACTCGGTATTATGAACGGCCAACGCTAGATGGAGAGGTGATTTCCCATCTCTACCATACATTATATGGAGCCAGCACAGCTCTTCTTGCAGGTGAGGCTCAGCAGTGTTAACCCTTCACAACTCTCCTGTAAGCCTCTTCGAATCCCAGATGTGAGATCTTAAAGAATCATTTTATAAAGATTTGGATTCAATTCTTAAGAGCTGTCCTTTATGTGTCAGCGACTGATACGTTCCTTTCTGGGTAGTCATGTTGTAACTTCTGTATCTGTGCTCCTTAAATTATCCGTTTCCCTTCCTGGTTAGGCTTATTCCCTCTTAATGATTAAGCAGCTTCTAGAATAGAATAGACATTTTTTCCTTCTTTTTTTGTGACTCACTGATATTTTTAAAGTGCTAGGTTGGCTCTTGGTGTCATTAATCACCAGCTTCTCCTTTGTCTCTCTTTTGCTTCGTTTCTGGAAGAAAAGCCCCTTTGCAGTTGGCAGGAAAGGATAGATGTGAGCCGTATAGTCTAATAGTGTCCTAAGAAGCTAGTGATTATTATTATTTGTTTAATATAGCTCCACCAGATTCCACAGCGCTGTACAAAGGGTGGACAGGACATAACGGTATATAACATAACAAGATGCCATGCAGACACAACAGGCCTTGGTCACATGAGCTTACAATCTAGAGGGAGAATACAAGAAGTAAGTGAAGAAATATCAGGAGTGTGACTGTGGGAAAGACCTAGGGCATCGACCCCCAGCGCCACCCTCCACAGTCGGCGCACCTTTTACGAAACAGACTGCCGGGATATGACATCATATCCTGGAGTGGCGTCTCTTAAGGGTGCCGGGATATGACATCATATGCTGGAGTGTCGTCTCTTAAAGGTGCCGGGATATGACATCATATGCTGGAGTGGCGTCTCTTAAAGGTGCTCGATGAAGTCTATGGAGGCTGTGCTGAGCGGGCGCAGCGTCCGTAGCATAAATAGACCGGTTGGGGAGATCAAAGATCTGTTCCCAACAACTTCTATCCTGCTCTTGTTTTTCCTGCTGGTGCTTTAACAATGTCATGCCGTAACCCCCGAGGGCCGCCCGTTTGAAATCGCAGACCTGGCGAGCGTGCGTTATTGCTGTGGTGTCTGAATGATAATCTGTATCTTTTATTTGGCGATTCCGTTCTTTTAACATCCCGCTTTCTGTGAGATGCATTTCCCAGTTGCGACTCTCGTTGTTTGCGACCCTTCTAGACCTCCCATCTCGGATGTCCCCGGGTGACGTGGGAATAGCGAAAAGGGAGAATCGTGATTTGTAAAATAAATGCTTTTCATAAGCCTGGTAATTGCTCTTGCGATCCTGGCAGGACCCGCTCGCGCAGAAAGCATCCGCCTGAACAAGTGGTTTCTTTTTTTCTGTTGCGCGGGTCTGCTTGGGTTCAACGCGTTAAGAGCCGGTCTCCGACGCCATCAAACCCTCATCGGTTTCTGTATTAAGTAGCGCGTCTCCCGGACTTTATCACTTTGATCATTTAATTTTTTTCTCTCTCAATGTATTACTGTGGTTTAATCGCGCGTCCACCGCCTTTAGTCTACTAACTATATACCCCTGCATTTTTCCTCCGCATCCCCTGGTTGTGTCATTACCCCAATGTGTTGTGTCTTGAAAAATGGCTTCTGCAACAAGTCAGTAAATTAGGTTGTTACGGCGTCTACAAAGCCGTGTTCCTGCTTGTTATGTATTCCAAGCCGAGATAATCTGTCCCTTTCTGTTCCCCAAACAGCAGCGTATCTTAATGTTCCTTTCTGTCTCCGGTCCCGTTATTGTGTAACACGGAATCCTTTTGTGTCCTCCGCTCCTTTCCTTCTTTCTCTCCCGCAGGATTGACTGAAATATTTATATTCTGCAACATTTACGTTTCTCGCCGATACTGCAGCAATATTCCGACGTGTCCTTGTAGCGCTCATTCCTCTTTCAAAAAATTGGTGAATACCTGTACTTGATCCAAGGGTATTCTCAGCTGTCGTGACGGAGCCGACGATTCACCATTTAGTTTACAGGCACCCGTGAGCCAGAGACTAATAACTCTCCGTCTTAATTATATTCAAAGGCATGAGGTCTGCAAAGAAGTGGGTACTATTCTACGGTCATGTACCTTCATGAGCGCTTGCTTGGCCCCTAGGCAATTGCCAACCACTCATTTTAAATAAATAAAAAAAATAATAATATATATAATCGGTGTGAGTATGTACGTGTGTGCGCTTGTGGATATATAATATATATTTATAACATTTTTATTTTTTGTATGGTAGGTAGAATTATTAAAACCGATTTTATATAATTTAAGTTAAAATATAATATATTTTTAGCTAACGATGTAATAACACTATGTGCGAAAACAATATATATAGTTATTCTATTGTTTTCTATATTTAAATCTTAATCATTTTTCAAGGAATTCAAAACGAGTCTTGGAAATCGGTCCTGAAAATATTGATTGACGCCTGCCTTCGTGCTTTGTAAAGCATTAAGAATACGCGGGGATAATTAGCTGTATGTGTCTAATGAACCTGTAACGATGTAGTTGTAGCTGCCCCATTTAATATTTATAAAGGTTGCAGCTCCATGTTTAAAGGCAGCTGGTATCTTACATATGTTTTGGTAAGTCTGATCCTCATTGTGTCTTGATTTATTTTATACGAGCTAGACAGTCCTCACAGCCTTTCCTCATTTCTTAGCAGGCTAGGCTGGTATCATCTACCGTGTTAATCAGTCATGTATTAAGACACGCAATTTTCCACTGTTTCACCTTCATTAGGAATGTGCTCCTAGCGGTAAAACGTTACAGATAAGTAATCATTAATGTGAGTAGAGGAGCTTTCAGCGCTAGACAAAGACTTATTTGTTAAGTTCCCCTCCCTACCAATGTGTGATTATGTCTGTATTGTACAATGTTTTCAGCAGGAGGTATACATCTTCTGGGCTTCCTTGGTACCTCAAGTGGTGGTGGTCCACATCAGCGATTGACTTGTGGCTAAATGTTAGATGCCTCTGGACACAAGGTTAATGTATGCGTGTAGTTACCACACAAACCTATACCAGGCAACACCAAACTCATCCGACCACGTCTTTATGGACCTTGCTTTGTGTACCACTATATGGACAAAAGTATTTGGACACGTCTCTTAATTAATGAAATCAGGCGTTGGGCCCCTTGCTTCCAGTGATGGAAATTCTTAATGCTTTAGCATACCAAGACAATTTGGACAATGTCAAGTTTGGGGAAAGCCCTTTTCTATGCCAGCATGACTGCGCCCCAGCGCACAAAGCGAGGTCCATAAAGACACGGTTGGATGAGTTTGGTGTGGAAGAACTTGACCGGCCTCACAGAGCCCTGACCTCAAACCCATCGAACCCTTTTGGGGATGAACTGGAACGGAGATCGTGAGCCGGGCTTTCTCATCCAACATCAGTGCCTGACCTCACAAACGCTCTACTGGATGGATGGGTAAAAATTCAAAGAGAAACTCCTCAAAATCTTGTGGAAAGCCTTCCCAGAAGAGTGGAAGCTGTTCTAGCTACAAAGGGGGGCCAACTACATATTAATTTCTATGTATTTAGAATGTGATGACATAAAAGTCCCTGTTGGTGTAATGGTCAGGTGTCCCGATATTTTTGTTAATATAGACTACATAGTGTAGCCACTCTGGTCCTCATTAATGAAACTTCTAATGTCCCATTTTTGTCCCAAAGCAAATTTGCTTCCAGGTTGAAATACGACAAAGTCACAGACGCGCTGACCTTTCGTATCTGTAGTGTTTTGCAAACATCTCTCTGTTTGGAGTATTTTTTGCCAACCTTACTAGACAGAAGCCTTTTGTGTTTTATTAGCCTTGCAGCAAGTTGTGCCAGGTGTCTAGAACTCTAGAAGCTTAGT
The DNA here is from genome assembly GCF_027358695.1 of Spea bombifrons. Taxonomy (NCBI): domain Eukaryota; kingdom Metazoa; phylum Chordata; class Amphibia; order Anura; family Pelobatidae; genus Spea; species Spea bombifrons. The sequence goes on along the minus strand of NC_071099.1, from coordinate 25,877,229 downwards.
CCGAACCCTCATGAGATGCTGTTCCTTGCAAAATAACTTTCACCGCAAAGAAAATGATTAAAGCAGAAAAGCAGTCTTGGCTTGTTTAATTTAGCGGCAAATAGAGGTAAAATGAATCGATTTGCTTTAAAAACACAATGCTCAGAACAAGAACCACAATATTTTGGAAAGAAAACATTTCATAATTCCATGAGAATTACATTTCGGAAAATGTTTGTAAACCACTACATGGGAGATTTAATAGGCGAGACTGAATTGATCAAAAGGGAATCCCATGGGGGGGAAATATTCTTCTCTGAGCATAAACTCGAGTGCCGTATACGGTAATGTCCGTCGGTACTGACAAAAACCTGTTTTTCATCTTGTTCGCCCCAATAACCTCTTTATCTGGAGACCTGTCAGTCATGTGATATTTTGTGTGACTTTCCACTGAGCTGATGCTTTATGGCAGTGATAATGAAGTCCGTTCCTCCATAGACTTTCATTAGCCAGAGTGTCAGGCTGTGTGATTAAGACTGAGCCATTCTATTGTGTCCCACAGGCAGTATAAGGAGTCAGGGTGTTTGTGTAGTTGATTGGGATCAGACTGAGAACATGTACAAATGCAAACGCTCTTCCATTTAGAAATTGGGCAATAAAACCCTAATACCCAAATTCAAAAGAAAAAGTTAAATATGAATTTTCGGACATCCTGCAAAACATGTGAGTGTAAGTAAAATGCGTTATGAGGAATATGTGGGTGAAAAAAATGCATTCAAAAAATGGCACAAATGGTGGCAGAGATGGGGCGTTTAAAATCGGCTATTAGCAAATCAAATACTCTGACAGGTGTTGAATTTCTGAGAAATGTTACAGCCCACACAGACTGAAGTATGGCCGAGCCACGAGCCCAGAAAAGAGGAAAATCACCGAAAATGAAACAATTGTTACTTCAGACTCCTGTATTAGAGGAATTCTCCATGAAGCCCTACTCTGTGATGCTGTCTTTGGAAGGACACCTGTAAGCGCCATCTTTCTTTTAGGCTTCCATTTTCTTTCTAGCTTCTGGACAATCTCAAAGGTTTCTTGGTCATTGGCCAAGCATGTTTAAATTCTCTACTACTTCTGGAATTCCGCCAGCTCCTCAGTGGAGAAATACTTTATATCATTACATCTACACACCTGCCTCTCTACTTTTAAGCTATGACTTCTTGCCCTTGTGTGTCCCTCTTGTATCCATTTAACCCCTCAGTGGATTTATATCCTATCCCTTATCTTTTCAAGGCTATCTCTTTGATGTCTTTGATGTTGTGACCCTGTCATGTCCGCCTGATGCAACGGTTAGAGAGAAGGCATCACCGTCTATGTTTTAGATTACGCCATGATATTTATTCCACAGAAGTAGCGTTTTGAACTTGTTGAGTCTTTGCCCAGCCTGCCTCGATTGGTTTCCTGCATATTGTGACAATCTGGACTGGAGTTGCTCTTACGGTCTTACTTTTTTAGATCTTCTGCCCAATGTTTTGTGAGACAGACTCTCGTTGTACCCACCATACCTTTTAGATTTCCATAGCTGGCCAACTAAACCAAGCGCTGTCCCTATCGAACCCAAACTATAGCCCTCTTTACACCAGGAGATCCAAAAGTTGATCACGTCGAGTAAATCATCCAACGCTCATTCGTATTTCATGGCCCTCATGGCATGGAATAGCGTGTACGTGTGATTCTGAGCACTTAATGGTAAAAAAACCCCCTTTATTTGTGTACCATTTTTTTCTTGTAAAAGTTGTTTTTTGTGCAGCTCCATATAAATGTAGTTCCTTTATGAAGAACCGTATATTACCCACTCGTTATTCCATTATATAGACATCTCCATAGTAACAAGCGGATATGGAAGGGTTTAGTAAAACATTTCCTTTTGTTCTCTTCCCATTCATGGCAGAGCATACTTTTTTTTACATTTTGATTGGTTTGCTATAAAGGTGTTTTTTCCTTTTTCCCTTCTTTCCATCAGCTGTACAGATCATAGTTCTTACTATATAGGGATTTTAGATATTTAGGTACTTTTATATATTTCTTTATCTCCCAATACGTCGATACCATTTCTGGGTATTGAGTGTCTATGCTGATTAAACCGGCTTTTTAATATATTTTTTGATGGTCTGCTAAAAATGTTAAATAACCTTTTCATGTAAGAAACTGAAGCTTTCTTTTATTTTATGTACCAGCAATTGTTGTTTGTTTTTTTTATCAATTATTTTTTGTTCATTTTGTCAGCTAAAAACAAATGATTTGCTCCGAACGCCCACTAAATGGCATCCTATAAAATGCTTAACCGTTCTTGTAAACGGTGACCTCAATCATAGGCTTGTGTCTTTGCGCTCGACGGACAAACATTGTGTAATGTGCCGATGAGCAGCCGTGAATGAGAAAATGTCTAGAATAAAAATGTCGTGTTTTGGAATTACGGGGAATTTACACTGATTTATAGGGTACTTCATGGTTATTATTTTGTCCCAAAATCCTAGCCTACTCTTGATCCCTGTGCAATGGATGGGATTAACGTTACATTAGCAAGTATTTGGCAGCACATTGGAACTCATTAAACAAAAGGTTAAAAAAGCCCTACTTTTATGAAATTGCCATCAGAAATATAATAAATAATATATATATATATATATATATACATATATTTTTTTTTTTTTTTAAATAGAAATATATATATATATTTTTTTTTTTTAAATAGAAGACTATTTATATAGAAAATATTAGGAAACCAAGCAATATATTAATTAGCCTTGTTGGACGTAGGCGCGGATGTCCGAGCATCTCATGTGTTAAACAAGACGTTTAGGGAATTAGTGGTTTCTCCCCCAAAAAAATCTTATTTTACATTCTTTCCCTTTTTGTGAGTTTTTCGAATCTGCCCTCACAGTGAAACACCTTCCACCCCCGACTCGGCGCAGCCATTATCCCCGCAGAGCCGAGAGTGTTTATGAAGTCAAGTGGTTTTAAGCCACCCACTGAAAGCCCTTCGCTCCTTTCTAGAAGCGGCGCCGGCGAGGAACGTACTGCAGAAGCGAGTTTTTCGTTTTCCGTTTCAACAACCGCCGCAACTTGTTGGCGATGTAGATAAGTTACCCTGGGATGTAACAGCTGGCTGAAGCAAGGCTTCCTCCCACCTCCACTCATTACTCCGTCCACACTACAGACAACACTCATCACAGTTTGCCTTCTACTAATGGAGAAATGCCGCGTGGGTTATTGGATAACCCCAGTATCATTCGTCTTGTTGGACGATGATCTAGTGTAAAATACTATATTTTTGTCTGTGTGTCTATTAATTGGAACTCAAACCAAAGCAAGAATTCAGCGCATGCCCAGGGAATACCTTTCATAAACATTGGGGATTCCGTCACGTTTTATGGCTAAATATTAGCCCACAACTACATCAAAGTAAAGGGTTAAAGTGAAGAGCAGTCCCGCTGATTCAGCTGCTTGGTAAGACATATAGCCTTGTCAAATTTGAAAGGACTCGACAAACTTGGGGTACTTTCTAATAATTGGGCCGGTTAGGCTTTCCGAATTTTGAGTCTTTTTTAATGGGACTCCTCGGCCATCATATTCACTTTAATACATTTTTAGCTGTCTGATCCCCTTTTCATGGTGACTCCTTTGCAGTTGGCCATGGTTCCCTTCCCGTGTCCTTCTGCCCCTCTTTCCCCCCCCTTGATGCCCTTCTTTTCTATAAGCTCAGAATGTTTGCTGGGTATGAGAAACCCCTGTGAATATATCTATAAATGTAAATAAATGGCCACTGGAAATAAGAGATGGCATGGCCCATGCCTTCAGAGTCACGAGGCGTAAGCTTGTACTGCGCCAGCGGGTCTTATTTAACCGTTCGATAGACGAGTCTCTAACCGCTAGTACTTAGAAGCACAGCTGGTACATAGATTCTCTGTTCACACCACGTAATTGTTACATTCTCTCTACACAAGAATCATAACTAAACCACGGAACATGGATTTACAGAATATTTTCCTATTTCATTCCATATATATACGGTATATATATATACAATATAACATACACACATATATATATATATATATATATATATATATATATATATATATATATATATATATATCTCCATCTATTATGGACAGTAGCATATGTAGACTTTTGGTGCAATTGTAATGCACGAGCGCTCCGTGATTTTGCTACAGATGTTTCTAGAGCCCAATGAACTTGATTAATCGCTTGGCATGCAGTAACGTTTAAAAATTTAGAAGCCCGTACATAAAATCGCAGCCCACGTTTATTTACGCCAGAAAAAAAAAAATCCCGTTTTTGCAGAAAGAAAGCTCTCGGCGCTGGCCGTAACATTTACGATTTATTATTTCATTTCGGTTTTACACTTTCCTTCAGCTCGCTGAGATCATTAAGCAAGAATCATCCAACAAAATACCAAGCGCCCCAAAGCAAATGCAATGTTCTGTTCCGTAGTCTGATGCATCGTTCGCGGTATTGTCGGACGGACGAAAATACAAAATGCATCGTCCAACATCATGCCCAATGACCGTCGTCCACTCATGTCTAATACACGCCATCTAAAATTGGTGGCAGAGAAATCCCATAAAAAGAAGCATAGAAAGGATACAGTTACAATGTAAATACAGCTTGATGTTCTTGATAATGAAGCCCTGCCCCTGGTGGCTATTTTAGGAATTGCAACTAAAACATAAAACGCCATCAATCATCAGATCAACATATTTTAATAAATGTCATATTCCAGAAGGGCTGCTGAATAGCACTCTTTGATCTTCAGAGTCCAAAGGCTCTGACACGTTGCCTTTGGCTGAAGCATGCTGGGATCTATTATTCCCCAAGCCCTTTCCCCGCTGTTAACTATTTACAGCACAGTGAGTAACACAAGGGATGTATGTTGGTTTGGCTTATGGCGCTGCCAATCTAAATTGAGCCATACCGAGAACAGCCCTAGAAAATACTTCTATAGATCTGACGCCAATAAACCTGAACGTAAACCTCTGGTGCATGTCCACCGATTACTAGCTTTTTAACTGTTCACCTCTCTGCATTTGAGAGAGCCTCTTGGTACCCTTATCTCCCATAAACACTTAATCGCTTGGCATTAATAAGGATGACCTTAATTTGGGAAGAGTAAACCAGCCATGGAATTTCAGTCTTAAAACGACTACTAATGCTGATATTAAATAGAAATATGAAGATTTCAGTTTCTCATTACAGAACATCTCTAGTATCTTTAGTATTTGATATCCTATTCGGATCTCGTTTTTTCAGTCATTCCGTAACGTGTGGGGCTTCAGAAGCGGTGGATGGGCCGAGTCGGAGATTGAACTCGCCCGCTGATGTGGACTTGTTAGATCTCAGTAGCCAGAACCACTTTGACTCCTTAATGTTTCAGATGGAGAAGCCGAAGGTGGATCAGGGCATCTTCTTTCCTATTTCCATATCCAATTGGACTCCCCGATATAAGAAAACCGTAACGAATATTTACACGCTAAAGAAAAGTATGATATTGTGTGAAAGGTACAATTTTAACCTGCTTAATGTTTTTTTTTTTGTGCCTTTCGAACAGCCCATAACCATGTATTTATTTGCATGAAGTGGCAGCCCAGTTTAATTTTTCATGGTTTACAATACCCGTAGAACACCTTATCTACAGCGACACTGCTTCTGGGGAACTAGATAACGTCTACAGGCCGTGTACGCTTGCAAATTCCAGGCGGATATCAAACACACAACAAGACAAAGGATTCATCTATCAAATAAACCATAGCAGCTCTAACATTCGTTCTTCCTTTTCAAGGTTTAATCGAAACGCAGGACTTTCTACGGCAATGACCTATCGGTGTCTGGTGTGGTATCACATGACAATTAGGCATTACATGGATAAAGGGTTAATTCTGAGAAGGGTTTGGACTTTTCGAAGTACCGGCAATGTTGTTTCAAAGGCAGTGTTAAGGTATTAGTAGTATGTGGACGAGCGCCCTTAAATGTTGGGGCTGGCCGTCTTGTCCGAACCCAATTTAAATCTCATAAGTCGTAACTGCCTTTCGTTGGTTTCATATTTATTGCCCTATATATTTTGCAGACCGTGCTCTGCCTACCCGCCTGCAGTAAATCTATTCATTAAACAGTATTTTGGATTGTTGGTGTTACAGAAATTTTTTTTTTTTTTTTTGGGGGGGGGGGTTAACCCAAAACGGCAAAACTGGTTCTCATACACACATCACTAGAGGGACAATAAAGCGGGGCTTTTTAAATATACTGTAGTTTTCTTCCTTAAAAAGTATGAAACTATTATTTGTTGCAAGGCTCTTCTTGCGCCCCCATAAGACAAATTTTAAGGTCATTGAGCAGACCATGGGGTTTATCACAGGTTGCAAGGCTATTGCCACATCTTCTTTAAAGGCTCGATAGTTTTTGTGCTGGCCAAGGTATTCTTGCCTCTTTGTAGGACGGTGATAGTCATCAGGGTAAGAGGCTGCTGTGTGCCCTTGGACCCAGAACAATTGCCCCCTTTTGCCCTGGTTATGTGTTACCATCTGCCTGACGTGTAGACCCCGACTTCCCAAACTAGTTTCATTTAACAGGATTTCTGATTTTTTTATTTTTCTTTTCCGGTAATTTAGTGTCCTCTATCATGACTAAGCATTGGTTTTACGAACGTCGTGGGGCTCTAATTTCTCTGATATGGTTAAATGCAATTAGCACAGGTTCATCCGCCGTGTTCGTTATATCGCACCTCTCATACTCGGTGGCATTTAATTAACTCCTGTACTCGGTGCATCCAAACAAGATTAATACATATTAAAATAATTTTTTTAACAAACGCCGACAATGTCTGGAGGAGAGATCCACAAAATGCTCTACCAACCATAGCTGATGGGATTAATAAAAAAAAAACCCAGTGACCTCGTTTCTCGAAAGAATAATTTGGTTTTCTGTTTCCGTATAATGGGGCAGCTCTTAATTCATTTAAAAAAGAAAAATCACTGTGCCATTTGACATTTTTCAAGCCGCTTCTTGAAGGCCCTCTAGTCAAAAGCGCCAGAAAAACCAGAAGTCTATTCAATATTATCCAAGTATTAGTTTGGCCAAAACTTGGGGATACTAAGGCTAGCAGTTGGATGGATTTGTCTGGCAATTCACAATTTGCAGGTTATCTACAAGATTCTTTGGATGCGCTAATCTTAATGGGTTCAGCAGATGTCCCTAGCTGATGGGAAGTTCTTTCATGGAAGTTGAAGTAGTCAAGGAATCATAGAGAGCAGGTGGAACCGATGGACGTTTCAGTTGAGCTTCCTGCTTGAGCTGAAGTAGTCAAGCATGGAAACGTCAATGACAACGTGACATATTGGTGTTCTTTCCCTAAAAATGGGAATTTAGAGGTCTGTGAGCATTTAATATCCATGAGCACGTTATACATTAAGAAGAGCAAACCTCACTGAGGTCCTCCTGCAAGAAGGGCATTAAGCAGGGTTGTCTCAGCCTTGAAGCTCGGTGGGGTTTTCCTTCCTAACTCGAAATAACATTTTCAGCTCTCTCACAAACTGGTAATTTGCTCAGGGGTCTTACAAAGAGTTACAAAATATGTCACCCAATGAAAGTGGGACGTCTACTATCCGAATGGCAATTTCATGCCTTTTTACAGGAGATCTGCTGACTTTCTGCTTGTATTTGAACAAAAAAATGTGACTATAAAGTTGATGTGACTGCAAACTTGATGTGGCTGCGATGTGGATGAACTTTATTGTGAGTGGGAGCATGGCTTATTGTTCTAAGACTACATGGGTGATTGCGACAGATCAAGTACATTGTAATATAAGACGGTTGTTGTTACAGTTACACAATAGACTGCCCCACAATAGCAGAAAATTAGGGCAGGGGCAGAAGATAAGTGTTGTAGGGCAAAGAGCGAAGCAGAAAGGCCCACGCGACAGCATGGAGGCCATTGCTGGAATCACACTGATCAGGGCCTTCCAGGATTAGTCGTATCTGGCTTTTCAAAAGACGTTTCACAGAATCAAATCCAGCCTCCTCCCCAAATTTCACTGACGTTGTGCTGGTTACTCAGTATGGCCCGGTCCGTTCTGTCGAGATCAGCAAATTGCATAAAACCATTGTGTTTAACCCCGGCGCTCTGTTGAAGCTAGCCGGAGCAGGGATGCTGTGCATGCATTTTGAGGTTCTGCTGAGCCGTTACCCCCAGCCTCTATCCACAAGGTATCTCATGGTCCTAAATATCTCCATGGTCTGCCTGCTCCAAGCTCGTCCCCCGGCTCTGGCAGGTAAAGAGGTTTCTCGCAAGGCATTGCCGGTTAGCACCTAGCAAGCCACCTTCTTGTTACCTGTACAGCTACCCAGCGAAGACCGGACAGTGTATAGTTTGACAACTGGATTTGTTGCATGCATCTAAAAAATTATTCTGGATAAAACATTTTTAACGTAAAAAAGTTTTTAAATTTACAACAAACGACCTACAACCTCCTTTTCTACCTAATGGTTGACAAAACTGTCTTCTGAATGAAACAACAACAAAATATTTAAAATAAAAGTGATGAATTCCAAGCAATAATCAACCACAGTAGCCCTTTTCTGGATCTTTTCTGTACTCCTTCATACAGTAAAATACTCCCACCCTCCAGAAAAGCAGAAAGATTGCTGTCAGTGTAATTCTATATGGAATGCTGTTTTTGTTTGTTTTTGGTTTTATATATCTTTTTTCTTTATCAGGGAGTCATACTTTGTCATCTTATAGGTGCCCCAGGACCAAATTACCAAAACTCCGGCCCCTTTATTAAGCTCCATGCCTTGCAAGAGAGATTAAGCGCGTTCGTCAGCAGAGGATTTAAGCAAAAACCTTTGCATATTTAATTTAAAGCACGGTCCCCTGTCAAGGTCTGCTTCGTGTAATAATCTAAATAACTCGAGTCCCAGCAGACTTTCCGCATTAGACCAAAAAAAAAAAAAAAAAACCTGCTCTGCCACTCGGGTGATCCGCGGCTCATCCCCGGGGACGCCCGGTAATAGATCGCTTCTGCTTGCAACATGCTGGGCTGCAGGATCGGTGCGGGTTTTCCTCCACAACAATGAAGCTCAGGTGCCTTGGGTCCTTAGAACATCTTTAATTAATCCGATTGTTATTGTTTCCACTCCAAAAAAAAACAAAAAACATATTAATCAAAAAAAACCCATTTATTAAACATTTATAAAACAGCACAGCTGTTCTTAAAACTAATATCTGCAACCGACTTCTGTTACCTGTTTCGTAAAGTAGATTAAAAAGCACCTTCGGCGCAAATGACTTTGCAGCGCAGAAATTAAAGTTCTAGAAAATTCTTATCCGGAATCATCCGTATATGGAAATAAAAAATGCAAATATGGCTGCCAAGTGAGATGCTCAGAGCCGCGATACACTATGAAGCAATACGGATACTCAAATAATAAATCATTTAATTAAATAATAATAATAATAAAAAAAAAAAGTAAATTTATTGTGCCAACGTTTTGGCCAGGTATGGCCTTCATCAGAGCCAAAGATAATAGCCAATTAAATAAGTCATGCAAACACCTTTTTAAATACCTTTTGGAGAACAGTATAACAAATGGAGATAGAAAACCCCCCTTCACATGTCATAGGATGTCTGATGATGTCATAGTGTAAAAAGGGAGGGGCACTAGAGAAAGATAATTTATTCCAAAGTGAAACAATAGGCAGTTAATACCTAGTAAATAAACATATTGTTCTAGTACGAAAGTCACATATGTTTTCAAGCCTAATCGTGGCAAGTACAACACGGGAGCGGGTTACCATGGAAACCACACAGGTTTCTAGAGAACTAGTACATGCAGTGACGCCGCTCAACCTTTCTTTCCACGATACAATATGCACACAGTTCCGGGCATGCGCTGCATTACGAGTCCGAACACATCGCAGATCGCGTGGGGGGCAAATAAACGGGATGAATATAGCATTCGACCTATACATGCGCTGTTGAGTTTTCTAGCATAATGTATTGGTAAAAAAAAAAAAAACTAATATGTTTTAAAACAATTTTTAACATTCCAAAACATTTAAAAGATAATACAAAACGTACATGTTACTTTTTAAGGTCGGTTTTTCTTTTTTTTCATAACATTGTAACAATTTCTTATGTTTTGTTAGTAACCAATGGGAAGAAAGCTATCCCTGTTTATCGTATTTAGTCGGAGACGATGCCTTTTACGAGATTAACATAGAAAAATATTTTAAGTTGGGTTAACGTTTCAGGATCCCAGAGCTTTAGATTGAATTTAAAGAAGAGACCTGAAAGAAGCTGATGTGACTTTATCAACGTTGGCCCGATAAATGGTATCTAGTTGAAGTAATGGCTTCATATTCTCTTGGAACGGTATGGCTACATCGGTTTGTTGGATTGTGATAGTGGTGATTAGTTATGGATCCCCAGTTAAATGTAGTATGGGGTTTTGTAATTCGGAAGCTTATCGCTTGACCTCAGGAGTTTTCCTCTGCAATAGTCTAATTGGGGGGGGGGTTACATGACTGAGCCACCAGATGCAACTGTGCTGAGATATCGTTGACTTGAGTAGACGTAGAGTGATCGATCCAGTCCATACCTGCGCCGACGGGATCCTCAACCATGATTGAGGCTCATGCCTTGCTCCATACAGAGTAACGGAGGATGGGGGGTTTACGTGTCTGAAGCTCACCTGGCTCTTTTGTTCCCTTTTTATCGCATTACCTGTTCAGAAGAGGCAGCATGTAGGTATCTGAAGCTCCCTGCTCCTCATCTGCATGCTTTAAAATGTAGCATCTTGCTTAGAAATATTCATTCTACCTGAATACCGCATCAGAAAAAAAAAATCCTCCTTGAGCCCAGAGTTTACCAGGCCTGACCTCTCATCACTGCCATTCCCTTTTGGTTTTTTATTAAGATTCTTTTTTTATTTATTATATTAGATTATTCATTCCTTTTTGCTGCATGAAGACTGCAAACTGACCATAGCCGCCCTCTAATTGGATGTTCTTTGTCTTGTCTCTTTATGCATTTGATGTCTTCGTCTGACCTTCTCTGGAATCAGGGGACGTTCTCTTCCAGATGGCTGAAGTTCATCGGCAGATCCAGAACCAGTTAGAGGACATGGTGAGTAACCAGTTTATTACATAAGATATTGTAATGAAAGTGTTAAATGGGCGGCAGACACATCGTAAGCTAGCATCTATAAAAGAAACGTATGTTTGGACCCTACCACGCTGGACGCCATCAGCCTGGCTAAGCCAACTTGAAGTTGAACATAAAGGATGGGTTTAAAATCAGTTTGAGCGAGTGGGCCCCCCCCCCAAAAGAAAGTGTGGTTAATTTGCGTTGAGAGCATTGGCCTGGCTACTCTTGTTATCTAATAGATTTACATAGTGAGTGTAGAGTATGGAAGACGGCAAACCAATCTGTAACTTTAGTGAAAAACTCAATTTGTTGGATCTCGTTTGTGACATCATCATGCAGCACCATATTCAATACATCACTTGTATTTGATGCCCCGTGGCGATGTCATTGAAAGGTAAACGCGCAGACAAATTCAAAACCCATTTTCTCTTGATCTATACGTTTGGAAGTCCATTAGCATCATGTATGGATCACCTTGTAGGCTTTATACTCGCTGTATGTGTTGTATATTAGACAGTTCCTTAAATCATTCATTCCCAAACCCGTCTTCATTTTGGAACCTATTCCCTCGTCCCCTAATTGCCCTAGCTAATAAGTGATAGCCACTTGGTGTGGACACAACCAGAGACTCTTTGTTGAAGAGAGAGAGTTCCTCTCGTCCGATATAAGCCCTTTAGCCATTGCCGGCATATCTCTGCATGGTCATTAAGGAACAATCCCACTAATGGCTTCTCTGCTTCTCATACAGCAGGCTTGACTTGCCCGGGGCTGCTAACACCAAGCGAATGCCGCATTTCCACTGTTTTCATGCCTCCCCAATTAGTCTTGTCAGTTCTGTGCTCGTTCCTCGATGCCTGCTCTCCCTCGTTTTCCACCTGCCTGTCTTTCTGTCTGGTCACATCCATATGCAAGTCCATCTGTTGTTCACATCCATCAGTCAGGTTCCTGCTTCATCCTTCCGGGCAGACCCGTCGCTGCATCTCATTCCTGTTCTTGCCCGGCTGCCAGGAGTCCCTGCGGTGGGGAACCGTACATCGCGGGGTTTCTTGAGCAAGAAACGGATTAACCCCATTATGGTTCAGAGTCTTGAAAGGCTAAAGGCCATGTAGACATACAGACCGTGATCTCGGCAGAATGTTTTTTGTATCTTCTGTCTGCCCTCGGCAAAAAAAGGCTATTCTGAATCATAAAGACCTAGAGTAATGAAACGATATCATTATTCTATTCAGTGCAGTGTTACGGCAAGCCTCAGCGTCCATACCAAAAAAGATCTGGGGCCGGAAAGCTTATGTGCCTACACATCTTTTTCTGTGTTGGTCCACTAAAAGGTAGCAGCTTCTACCAAAGACTCCATCTGAAGAAGAGCCCTCTGAGTTTTTTTTTATTTGTCGGACGCAGAAGACCTTTCAACTCTTCATTGCTTTCAACTCTTCTAGCCATTTGGACAACATGAATAGCCATCTGGTCCATTTAATTTGGCCATTTTATATACCTACTGTAAGGTGGTCTTTGGCGTTGTCTTGAAACAATGAAAATAAAACCATGAAATAATTTTTAGGCAAGACCCCCTTAAAAGATCCTTAATTGTTACTAAACGTATCGTATTCATACAGAATGTGATTATTAAGGGCAGCTGAAAGATTGACCTGTCGTTATTTGTTTCCAGCTGAAATCTTTTCACAATGAATTACTTACCCAACTGGAACAGAAGGTGGAACTGGATGCCAGGTATCTTAGTGTAAGTATTTTGTGAATTTTTTTTTTTACATTTTTTTTTTCTCTCAACATCCAACAGTGCCTGTCTGCTATCCCTAAAAATCTTCCTCTTCAAAGTAAATGAAAGCAGACGGAGAAGTGGGAGCTTTCGGGTTATTCCGAGACTCTTGGAGACGTAGAGCTGGTCCAACGACACGCGCATAAATTCCTTATTTCAATCTTTGATTAGGCTAATCCTGCTTAAATGTCAGGGTTCCCCCTAATTAATTAAACAACATTATAGCTGTATGAGGTTTAAATGTAATAAGTGATTATTGCCCAAGTTGGAAAAGTGGTCTCATCGCCATAGCAACCAATGGAATGGTCTAATCAGCAATGGAATCCCACTTTAAAGAAAAGATTTTCCCATTAACCATTGCGGCAGATAAATGATCGTCGAGTGGCATGATGCGTTTTTACAGGTGACACCGATGTTAGGGTCTGGCCACCCTCCCGGTTTCTTAGTGGGACTCTTATATAATCCTCATGAAGCGAGTCCATTAGCTCACATTGTTTATAGAGTACGTCCCAAACACCGCCAACGATCTTTTTTGTCATTTAAACCCGGTCCAACCTGTTTTGAGCCTCATGGGAGATTTATTAAACCAAACGGGGGAGTCACCAACTGCATGTTTCTTCCACCCGGTTATTAATTATTATAATTCAGCCCTTATCTATTTGTCTCTGCATGTCAAACACGTTTCTTGGGATGGAAGATGCAGTCTCGCTCATTAAAAGAGGACTTGTCACCCATTAATCTACATGTGCTTTGTTGGACTTAATCTAACCTGTGATTAACAAACATTTGGACCTCGGAGAACCAAAAGGGTTCCAATACTGGCATATTCAGTAGTTTCTGGTTCTAAAATCCTCACTTTCTTCCTCCAGAACCAAATTAATTACTACGCCCATTACCTTGTTACCGTCCTGTTGTTAGGTTGTTGACTTGTTAAGGGCAGGTGAGAAGAAGAAGAGAGAGGACATCAGGAGAGGAAATTCGGTCAATGAGTTGCTGCAGTCAACTCGTGTCACTAAGCCAAAATAGCTCCGTTAATAGCTCAGGTTAGGTTATCGGATCGCTTTAACTGCCGTAATTTGTTTGCTTGGGAAACGGATATCCTGAGTCCGCATCTTTTATATGACAGACGGCATGGAGAGAAACGTTAGCCGTCTAATAACTCGCTTCCGACACGCGCCGCAATGTTTAACACAACCCGTTGCTTCAACGCAGGCTGCTCTGAAGAAATATCAGGTGGAACAGAAGAACAAAGGGGACGCCCTGGAAAAGTGCCAAGGAGAACTGAAGAAACTGCGGAAAAAGAGCCAAGGAAGCAAGAATCCCCAGAAGTATTCAGACAAGGAAATGCAGGTAAGCTTCCCCCCATCTAGAACCCCCTCTTCACAGAGAGGAAATCAGTCTCCACATCTAGAACCCCCAATGTTGTGTTAAGACAACCAGGTACAGAGGAGAGTGATTGCATTTAAAGGGACAGGATCTTCCAAGAATCCCGTACTCGCGCTTCCAAGTCCTTTCTTCCCTTGCCTCCGGGATCTTTGGTCCAGAACCCCTGCTGGGCAAGCTGCCTGGTCTTGGGTCAGAAAGAGACTCTATGCATTGGGAAAGCCGGGCGTTAATATTTTATTAAATAAAACCTCCCATAAAAGCAGCATCCCTTCGGAAACTTGATTTCCCTAAACTTTGTATCTATGTTACTGCTTCCCGTATGTTCTTTGTTTGTTTGTTTTATATGTTTTTCCATCTGATATAGCTGCCTTTTGAATAGCGTTCTATAAAAAAAATCTGGAAGCAGGGAGATAGTTTAGAAAATGTGCTTGTAGGAATGCACCGTGTTATCTGTAACTTCATACGCCAAGGATTGTTCAGCTGCGGATGTTTTGGTGAGCGGCAGGTTATCGCACCGGGAAACCCCGAGACTTCCCAAGTATGTTTATTGAACTCCATGTTGATCCAAAGTGTGCATGATGGGCTTGGTCATCGGAGTGATGAGAGTTGTAGTTCACCAGTAGTCAATAATAGTTAGATACAGGCTCATAAACACGTCTGCAGAGTATAATCTCTAGATCTGGCAAAGATCTTCACGTAATCTTTAGTCAATCGTATAGACGGCTGTTTGTATTTCTAAGGGTTTAGAAGAGTCCAAAATAGAAGAAAAAGCGCTCTTTCTGCAGAAATCGTATTAATTGATCTCGCTTTTATTTCTTTTTAAAGTTACAATAGTTTGCAATTACCGCCAGGTCACTATCCCTCCTTTCTAAAGCTTCTTACCAGCAGACACAATGAAACGGCTTATGGTTTTGTTAGCCTTGCGTGCCCTCTCTCTCTCCGTCTGGTGCCATGTCCTCTCCTCTTCTAAATTGGGGGAAAAAACACAGCTGCTCCTTGCATTATATGTATTTGAACCCAAAGCCCCCCCCCCAAAAAAAAATTCCTCCCGCGCTGTTTGTAATAATTTACGACGCCAGATTTGTGTCAGCGCTCGGTATGTTGGTGGCAGCAGGTGCCGGATAATAAGGTGATTACCCAGCCTGGATTATGCTAGGGAGATCATACATATTTAAAGGGCGCGAGACCTTACCGGTACCTCAATTATCAGAAGACTTAATACTAAGGAGACTTTAAGTATAGATTGTTTATTTTGCTGTTTTTTTAATCTCCAGCCTAGGGTGACGATTTTTCCGGCGGGGGGGACATATAAATTTGACATGTGGCTGACCAGCATATGAAAAGTGCTGTCCTGCAGTATGTAAAGGAGGGTATCGATCGCATTGTCATTGTTTCTTCTCTTTATATTATATTTATTTTATATATTATAAATATATTATATTTATATTACTTTGTAAATATTTTCGTATGCATTCATTGAACCCATAAAAAAGAGGAAAAATTACTTTCCTTAAAAAGAAGCTGCAGCTCCAGGGCTCCATTGTTTCACTCCACTGATTGGATGCCTAAAGCAGCCAATCAGTGGCATGAATATGCTCCCACTGAAACCAGTTTCTCATTAGACGCCCACCCCTCTCTCCAAATTGTTTGCCGAGCCATCACTGGAGATGACTGGTGGTAACCGTCACATGCCATCACTGGTGGCTGAACACATATCCTTCATGGCAACTAGCTGGGTAGTAAAGAAAAGGGCAAATGCGTACGGGGGGTCTGCAGAATCCCCCCATGCACTTGTAAGGGGGACACCATGGATATTTAAGGGGACCTCTCAGTGATCATAGTGCGTAAGATGGCTCGAGTGTCCCTTGGAAGCCCATGAGTTCTTAGTGACTCGGAGAACAATGTTTTACCAGCCTCGCTATCACTCTCGTTATATATTGTAAGATCCTAAACATTGTGTTTATAGAAATCCTCACCTTTGTGTCGGATTCTGCACCATGTAGGGCCACAGCCCCCCCCCCCAAAGGCCGCTTTGCAGCCGTCGCTGCTCTAAAGATGGTGAAAGCAGCTGCACGGTGTCATTCCCCTGGAGAATATGCCTCTCGTTCATTTAATGAAGCGTTCTGGGGGTTGGCAAAGGGATATATATATATTTTTATTGTTTCTAAGCCAAGCAGATCCCAGATTTGTCTTTTCCGTTTTAAAGGCTGCTCTTTCTGCATTTGTGATTTGGATATCATAACGTAATCTAACGGCAGATAAGAACCATTTTCCTGCTGTAAAGACTCAAACCTTAAACGGTTCTTGGTCTTATCTTAGATTCATTCAACCTTTTATACACATCCCTGTTGTGTTACCACTACTACCGTGAGACTGTTCCACTTACCGACCACCCTTTCAGTAAAGCAAAAATTACTTACATCATATCTTTGCGTAGTCTGCTCCTTTTTGCGTGTACTCCATGGTAAGCGGGTTTTGGATTTGCTGGTCTGTAAAAGACTTCTATAGAGTCCCACGATGGGAAATCTGTGACAGCAACTCAGATTTTGGGACGTAGGGATATGTAAGGTTTAGTAAGGAATCGGGGAGGGGTGCCCTCTTTAAGAGGTCCTAGGAATACCTTCCCCGCGCTCCCACACCTCACAAGTAATTATCTACAAGCAAATGACTTGAAGAACCTTTGTAGCTTTCAATTAATGAAGTTAATTATTCTAAAAATAGTAGATTTAAAAGCCCTTAATAAGCTTCATAAGTTTAATTCGTTGTAACTTTTTACTTTTTCTTTGGGAAGCAAAAAGAAAGAGAACTGGGATGACCTTCAGGTCTGCCCCGGACTCAGCAGACATCTCAACCCAACCATGGAGTGGTCTTTCCGGTTCCCCACTGCCCAGTTGGGTGACCTCTGGCCGTATGTCCATTGACTGGTGTCTGCTCTGTAAAGCCCAAAGACAGAGAGCAGAGACTTCTCACAGTCAACCCGCGGACGAAAATCTCTTTAGACAGATCACATAATCCTCTTTCAGCTGAACCTAATGAAGTATGACTGTGGGTACTCTGCCTTAGAGCAGTCACAACACTTCTGCTGTCAGCCTGCGCTTGTGTTATGATATATGTGGCATTGTGTGGCATAATTCATTGCGTCTCTTCCCACAGTCTGACGCTGGGGTGGGCAGTAGGAGGACCTGGATGGAGATCTGCAGGGTTTTGATATGTTTAATATGTTCCATCATATGTAACATATGTAATGAACCTCCCTGCTCGTGGGTAATCTCTTCTCTCATAAATACTCCACGTTTTGTAGAACAACATAGAAATACATGAGTTTTAAAAATATTACATATAAAAATCACTAATACCATGTTGCCCTCTGTGTGTTGTGGAAGCTGCCTACAACAGACCCCCAACAGCAAGTGATGTCATGCCTGGCTCCACTCCACAATGAGATGACATCACAAGATCTGGTTGTACGGTGTCCAAAGTGGGCTTTGTGTGTGTGCAATCGGGACAGTTGGTAGCCATCATAAATGATGGTTGCCAGGACTGTTGGCAGCTATGTGTTCATATAGCATATACAGGTTACAGAAGCATTCTTTGCTGCTTTCGGAACGTTCTCGCTCTCTGCTGAGTGATTGTTGGGGAAACAAGAGCTCTTTTCATTGAATCTTTTTTTTTTTTAATGATTTGTTTTCCATGAACTCATTGGAACAGCTGCTGTACTTTGACCTTGCAGGTAACCTATAAAATAAATAATATTAATAATCATATTTATTCATTTTCTAAAACGGTTAGCATTTTAGACTTGACTGGATCCTTTGAAGTATGGATATGAGGGTATCACAGGGCTCCACAGCCTTAATGTTTCCACAAAGCCCCACCCCCCACCTTTAACCACACCCACTAAGGAAAAAGCCTCATTATTTGTCCCTGTTTTAGAAGTAGCGGTGTTACAAACTTTCTATATATATTATATAGATATATAATACTATATTATATGGATATATATTACTATATATGTTTTATGTTATATATTTTTATATTACGTATATAAAAAAAATATATATATATATGAGCATTTGATCTTCTTTCGCCTTCTTCTCTCCCTTAGATTTGTTAAAATGATTAATCTTGTAGAAGGTGCTGTAAGAAGCACTAGAGCGGTACTTATCCAGCAAATCAGAGAGGACTAATGAGGGATGGCACTTTGATCATCATATCGGCGTCTGATTTCACAAGAGATGAAGGGGTGGAATCATACCCTCCGCGAAGTGTCATTTGAATTGATACATGTGTATGGATCCCTGTCCTCGCCGCTTGTTACTTTATCATATCAAAGTTTATTTAAATCTACCAAATGCGTAATATATAGTGTAGCATATATATATTCCATACAAGGAACGTTCCTAGGTATGCTGGCCCGGGGGTCCCCACCACTGTCCATATATGAGCTGGGAGGTGGATACTGGCACAACCTGCCAGCAAGTCGGTGGAGCTAACTAATGCTTCGTTACTCAGAGAAAAAATGGCCTCCCTGGAGCGCTACAGCGCCACAGTTTAATTTAATAAAAAACGTGGACTTTTACTGGCAAATTTCTTGGTGTCCAGAATGGACGCCGGCATTTTGTTTGTTCTGTGGTCCTAGACTGCTGACTCGGCTATTCCCAGTCGCAGTGAATGAATCCGATCTGGGAACTTTAAAGTGGAAGCAGGAAACAAAACCCACTTTGCGGGACACGGCGGGGAGTCTAATCCCACCCTGGCTACAGATTTAATCCTGCTCCTGGCACAGGGACTCCGTGAGTTCACGGTTTGACTGCATGGGAAGTTTATTTCAATACCAGTGCAGTTCTGTGCAGGGTTTGAGTGTTGAGGGACTAGGCATTGCCTAAATCCGACTAATCACCTAGAGCCTACACTACAGCTTGCTTAGGGTTAACTCTTGCTTTCACTTGAATAAATTAGCAGCTCCTATGGCAACAGAATTGTTAATAAGAGACAGCAGATTTACTCAAGTCACACAACGAGTGGGATTCTCCTTATTCCTGTCACATTGGAAATGCGATAGCAAAGCCTTCTCCGTTTCAGTGCGATTATTCCTGCGGCTGTCACGTGAGCCTGCAACTACCCCCCCCATGAGTGCTCGTGAAATGCGTCTGTCAGAGACGCGGAGTCGCCCGATGATATGACAGATGTCATCTTAAGTCCAACTTCTTTCTGGTCACCAGGAGGCTGTGTTGCTCTCCAGCTGTTTTATCAATCTCTGGCTGGGTGTGAAAACAATTGCAAGTAGAATCCAAAAGTCTGAGGGCCACATTTGACCAGTACTGAAATAAAGCCGACCATCAAATGAGAGGTTGGCTTTATGAATAAATGGGTCAGACCCATTTCGGCCCGTCTAGTCTGCCCATTTTCCCTGCTCAAACCTCTGTCTCGTCTCTACCTCTAGTTTTAGATTATGACCTCTAGTTCTAAAAATCCCCCCTCCTTTTGGTTGAAGTTGGGATAGTTTAATAAGCGAGGCTCGTATAGATATTTATATTTATTAGATCTTGGGTTCCAGAGGCCATGTGTGGAGAATGCAGAGTTATCTAATTAATTTTTCTTCTCTTTGTTCTCAACGATCATTTTCTTCCAATCGCCCCAGGGAAGGGAAAGGAGAAATCTCTGTACTAATTTTCTGATGTTTAATGAACTTAAATGTAGGCTGGCACGGTCACACTTTCTCACTCAAATCGAAGATCCTGCGATAGAATCACGTACTCACAGGCAATGTAATTATGTTAAAGTATCAAAAGTTAGCTACAAAGTGGAATTGCTCACCATCTCTATTTGCGTGGATTAACAGTGAAGTCACAGAAAGAAGAATGTTATAGAATTATTATGACCAGTGACATACACAAAATACACAAATATGCTCTTTACGTTGTTGTTATGCAAACATTTATTTGAGACTCATATGTAGCTATAAGATTAGCGACGATGCTACAAGAAAGGGAATGCCCGAACAGACGTTCAGGCGTTTTAATACGCCGACTGTATAAGTGCTCACTTTGAGCGCTGTCGCATTCAGTCGCTCAACAGTTTTTCAGCTGACCCACAAACTGTTTTTTTTTTTTTGTTTGTTTTTAATAAACCCCATAAAGTCCCTTTTTAAAAGGGGATGAATAGGTTACCCTTATTGCCACCTATAGTTGGCTTTGACAAGTTTTTGACACGTGCCCAGAAAATCTAAGTATGGGATATGTTTTAGGTAAGTATGGTACTGCACATACTTTTGTGATTGCTTTCCCTTTAACACATTGTCTGCTTTTCTCTTTTATTCTTAGAAGAATAAGATATTTCAATTGCACATGTGCTCTTCTGCCCTTTGTATTATTAAAACTTATCACTGGTATTACTTTGGCTGTCCACCCACACATTGTGTATGTTGTACATAAGGAAGAAACGGCAAACGGGTTGTTTTCTTATCTACCGAGAAAAAGGGTCCAGTACATTTGGGCCTGTAGGAACTAATGCCATATATAACAAGAGTTGTTAGGTTGACGGAACCCCATGCAGATGTGTCTTCCATACCCCAGGTCAATGTTTTGTACGTAACAAATATATTTCTTTTTCCTCAGTACATTGAAGCCATCAGCAGCAAACAGGGCGAACTGGAAAGCTTTGTCTCGGATGGGTACAAAACCGCGCTGACGGAAGAGAGACGGAGGTACTGCTTCCTGGTGGAGAAACAGTGTGCGGTAGCAAAGAACTCCATTGCCTACCATGGCAAGGTACGAAACACTCGTTTGGACTATACCATAAAAAAGGAGCAGCCAACAAGTTGCTTGCTAGCAGTTTTTTAACACCACCCATGATCATTTTCTTGAAATTTGTAGTTTGTAGGCCACCTGTTGGCTACGCCTGCCATAAAGACGTAAGGAGTGCATGATCTCTGCTGCTCTGCTTAGTGCGATAGGGTCTGCCGCAGGGACAAAATCAATGCCCTGTTTAAAGAAAACCACTTTTTCACTTTATTTCTGTTTTTTTTTTCTTCTCTAAAGTTAACATTGATTTGGGTTGCGTGATTTCTCCAGGCATATGGCCGGATTGTGGAGCTATAATAGAAAATAGTTATAAAGACTCGTCCTTTTTGTGCGAATCTGCTTATTGATCTGTGCTTCGGGATAACATTTCAAAGCTTGTTTTTTCTCGTATCATAGAAAGCAGAATATTTTCTGGCCCGTGAAAGGGCAAAGACCTAAAAATGCGCATATAGACTCCAGCTCTGATGGCTCGGTTTGTTCAGTGCTGAGCGAGCGACTTACTGTATTTGCAACCCACCTATTCCCAAGGAAAGGAGGAGGCGGGAGTGAGAATGGGGGGGAGCGATTGAAAATGAAAGCCTTGTTCCCAACTCCCACTCACACATTTTGTGCTGCCCACATGCTTCTTACTCAGCGAGATGCAGTGCCACTTGGCTGGAAGGTGGGGAGGGGAAGAGAAAAGCCCTCGCTCCTGCCAGGGAAGATGCCTCCGCCAAAGCCTTTCCTGCCATCTAGTGGGGTTTTTTAGATCTGCTTTTCGTAAAAAGGCTTGGGAAAGGACAGGTGACGTTGCATCGCGTATAGATGGCCAGACTCAAGAACATCACTTGTGTTCCAAACGTATAGAAAGTGATCTTTCTTCAAAAATAATATTTTCTTTAAGTATCATCAAGTCTTTTCTGATGACGTTTCTCGCTTCTTAGGGTAAGGATATACTCACTCAGAAGATCCCTTCGTGGCAACAGTCCTGTGCCGACCCCAACAAAATCCCAGAGCGGGCCTTGCAGATGATGCAGCAGATGGCCATCGGCAGCAATGGCACCATCCTATCTGGAACGCTTTCTGGACCTCTGACCACATCAAAGTCCAGCCTCTCCATTTCTGACCCCATACCTGGTGCCAAACCTCTGCCGGTGCCACCAGAGCTTGCGCCGTTCGTTGGAGTGAGTATATACAGAGTTACCTGTAGCCTGCTGTGGGCTTAAGATTTTAAGTACCATACACCCCGACACGGACCAGTTGCCCATCTATGACAATACTCTTTAGTACAATAGTGATTTTTTTTCGTGTTCTTCTTCACAGAGAATGTCTGCTCAGGAAGGAACCCCTATAATGAATGGAGTGTCTGGGCCACCACCCACCAGCTACGAGCACTGGGGAGATATGAAACCCGTTCAACCCAAGATCTCACCTTCGCAGCCACACAAGCAAATCAGTGATTCCTATTCAAATACACTCCCAGCCCGTAAGAGCGTTCCACCCAAAAACAGCTACACTGTTGGTAAGCATGCACCTTCCCTGCACTAAGGTGGATCCGTTTGGTAGTAGTTTGTTTTGTTTTTTTTAAATGAAATAATTTTAGGTTTCATAGAAATGTAACGGTATTAAGTGCGGTTTTATACAGCTGCAGTCAATCTCATTTTGTCCTTCTGGTTTTGTCCTTTGGGCAGCAGAGAACAAGACCTTGCCTCGCTCCAGCTCCATGGCAGCCGGCCTAGAAAGGAACAGCAGGACGCGAGTCCAGGCCATCTTCTCACACTCCGCAGGAGACAACGGCACCTTGTTAAGCTTCAAAGACGGAGACTTCATCACCTTGCTTGTCCCAGAAGCCAGAGACGGTTGGCACTACGGAGAGAGCGAGAAGACCAAAATGTAAGAACCCCAACAAACACAATGTATGAAATGGCCCTTTGTTTAGCCATCTAATGGTTAATTATTACTACAGCTATTTACTTACCTGTCTGTTAGGGTTCTCTGTTACTGAGAAGTATCTCTTCTCTGGTTGCTTGATCCATCATGGCATTGTTTTAATCGTTTTAGATGGATGTCCGTTTAATCCCCCTCATCAGGAATTGATATTCTGTAGATAGACAGAGCTGTCTTTTGGAATTATGTCTGGACGTGTCTTCTAATTTGACATTTTGAAGGAAAGAAACAAGTTTCCTTGCTAGGATCGAAATGGGGGGCGTTACATAGACGGCATGCCAAAGAGGAATCCAAAATGTATTAAAACTATAAAAAATGCGGCTTTCCACACTAGTTTTTTTTGATAGTATTATTTCTTAGTAAATACATATATGTATCATAAGATGACACGCTGTTATCGGATGTTGTCTCATAAGTGTTTCCTTTCAGGAGAGGATGGTTCCCGTTTTCCTACACACGGGTCTTAGACCGCGGTGAGGCCGGCGATCGCACACAGATGAGGTGAGCAGCCACTCGCACAGATCACAAGTGTCCGCTAAAGCACGAGAAAAGGGATCAACTGGGTTACATCTGTGTCCATGTTTGCCAACCAGCACGTGGTTTAAAAGTCAAGATTATAATGATTAGGAGGATGCATGGACAGCTCTTGCTATCCATCAAGCTTTCTTAGTGATGTATAAATAAATGTTCTATTGTGCCCCGGGGAGGCAGATGCCGTTGCGAATATCATACAGAACTCCCAGCAATAAGCTTTTACCGGCGTCTGCTATTCAAGACGTGACGCACCGAGCGTACTTACTTCTCCATGTTCTGCTTGGCCTGGGTAACGCTTGAGTTGTTTTTAAATGATATCGCGTCGGTCGGCTCTGGATTTGGGGTCATTTTTCTGGCTATTCTTTCCTGCAGCTTACAGCCTGGGAAGAGCAGTAGCACCGGGAATCTCTTGGACAAAGACGACCTTTCCATACCTCCCCCAGACTACAACATGGCAGCTCGCGGCTTCCCCCCGCAAGCCCATAGCACGTTCAAGCCCAGACCTTACAGTGTGGCAGCGCCGGTTTTCTCACAGGTAAAAAAAAAGCGAGTTATTCTCTCTGCTGTTGGGATTTTCTTTTTCTTCATTCGGCCGTGTGGGATAAAGTATATAATGGATAATGGGTTTTGTACAAAAAAGTAAGTGTGGGGCAGTCACCAGTAGAACGATTGATTGCCCATTCATATAGAACCCCAATTCTTTAGCCAAATTAAGATTTGGAAGTGTATTGGCTTGAAAACCTGTTCTGTATTGGCCAACGAGCACTGGATTTGATGGTTTTCCTTTATTGTATTCTATTTGTCTTGGTTGTAAATAATTATAAAGGTTAAGTCTGATCTTCATGTCTGTTCTCTACACACTATATGTCACTTATTCTTAGGGTTATTATAGACCCTTCGGGTATTCGGTACAG
Organism: Spea bombifrons; assembly: GCF_027358695.1. Lineage (NCBI taxonomy): Eukaryota > Metazoa > Chordata > Amphibia > Anura > Pelobatidae > Spea > Spea bombifrons. Next base: position 25,852,697 of record NC_071099.1, on the reverse strand, counting down.
AAGAGTGCCGCCGTTCTGTACCCACAGTCAACAGGGCAGTACAAGCCTTATAAAAGGTCATCGTTCGTAAGTTGGTCGGTCTGTGTGGCTCCTTCCAGGGCTGTTCAGAAGACTCGCTGTTTGACATGATGCTTTGTGCCACATCTGCTTAGCACTCGTTATTTATCGATCTGCGGTGAATCGCAAACCTTTACTGGTAGAAAAAAGGATTGATGACGATCATAAAAATGTAGAAGCAAAAAAAATCCTTGAGAACGAGTGTTAAACAGAACAGAGCCAAAGTGGACTCAAATGGCGCGGTCAGCAGCGATGGAAGATGCTTCACTCCCACAAAGTACTTCCACCAGAAAGTCCTCTCCACGAACCCACGGTGACTGTTGGCGGTTCCATTAAATGTCGATGAAACCTGAACTGTGAAACAGGCTTCATTAAACACTAGAAGACTACATTTTTCTCAGGTTATTAAATTATTTTCTTTAAAAACCTTAATTGTGATCAGAACGGAGTTATATCAAATGGTTCCACCTTCTTGTCCACGCTGGGGGGGCAGGTTCCACCTTCTCGTCCATTCTCTATATAGACTCATATAATATTTGTACTTCGTTACTAGTCCTCCTGTAATAGAGTGCTTTAACCCTTTTGTCCCCACTCTGTGCTGTGTAGCTCTAGAGCGCTGAGTGGGTTAATTTCTTCTGCTGCGCTAGAAAGCGAAAAACCTACGGATTCCTCGTAGCTGCAGCGACACTAAAATATTCTTGTAGATATTTATATCCACGTATGCGAATGTGCTTCTGCCTATAGAGCTGGCACATGCTGATCCCTTACCCTGTACACCGCCTGCCCTCAGACTCTTCTACCTGTAACATCAGACACCAGGTGTGCGCAGGTGAGAGAGAACCAGGAACGTCGGGTGCATCGGGCTACGGGCTTAACGATAAGGAGAGCCTTTCTCACAAATCACACCCCCGAATGAAATGAATTTGGATTTCTGGTGGGAGTCCTTGGGTAGGAATAATGTCCTTGTCTTTCCCCGCTATACTGATGACCATGACCAAAGCATCATTGTCATCCCCCCCCCCTCTGCCGGTCGGCAGTTCCTTGCCTTGTGGCTCAGCGATGCCATCGCAAACATGGAGCATTTCCTTAGTCATCTGCAGCTTCTCATTCCGACTAAGAAGATCCATTCCACCTTCCTGCACTGCTAATGCCTTGTAGCAAATTACCTTATCGCTTACAGGGTCTCCTTCCTCCTACCTTAATATGCAGTCATGGAATGCGATGCACTGACCCGCGCAAGTATAGTTACAAAAGGTATTAATTAGCTGTTCCTGGCTGTAATCCAACTCTGTTAATAATCCTTCTACCCTAGCAGTGTCCACGTCTCGGAAAGGCTCGGCTTTGCAATTATAATTCAAATGTCATTTTTTTGTGTTTTCTTTTTTCCTTTTATAACTTTTTTTTCATATTCTCTGCCGCAGGGTTTAGAAGATTATGGAGCAGCGCGTTCGACAAACAGGTAGGAGCCGTCTTAGCCATGAGTTTCATTAAGATTTTGGTGCTCGTCATTCACTTTCTTTTGTGTTTGGTCTTTGTTTTATTATTATTATTATTATTATTTTTTTGTACTCATTCTGTGATCTCGTACCTTGACGTCACCTGCAGTATCCCTTAATACTGGGGCAGAATAGTGTATTTACGTTCGTGGCTTGAGAATTTAGGCACGGATGTTCTGGATTGGGAAGTCTGTTTACCAGACTCTGGGAGATGACTAGGAGACCTTTGCACTTTATGGCCAGTAGCCACCAAATGCCACACGTGCAGCTGTCGGCTGGGTACGTGTGCCTGCGCATATGTAGCCAACGGTCGCAGACTGCAGGACCCAATCTGCTGCTGGAGCAGCAGATCAGGTAAGTATTCATCCCTACCGGCCCTCTGGGCAACATGCTGCTCGTGTTCCTCAACCTTATATTAATTTCTGGTGCGGCTCAACTTGAGTCCTAGACCTCTTGAGCTGCTAATGCTCAGAACGGTTTTGATATGTATTGTATTGGACTTGCTGAGGTCTAGGCTTGCAAGTAACCCCAGCAGATTCCTCCTGACGCTTGGCATTTAAGATTTCCAATCTTCTTTTTTGAAAGTACCCCAAAACACTAGATTTCTCAGCCACATCTTGTTTGCTCAGTTTACTCCCAATCAGAGTTAATTTATGGGTTTGATGCGGTATGGATCTGCCCCATGGACATGCCTTGGAAGACGGGTTTGACCCAGAGTCTCCGGGAAAAGGACTGCTTCCTTGAGTCTCTGGGTCATTTTCCTCTTTCTGTGAGTAAGAGAGTAGCGGCCATGATTTCTTCCTACCCACTTCCCAATCCGACCCCCAGCCTGCTTCAGGCTCCCCCATGGATTACTAGCCTTCTACTAGTTGTGGCTAGCCACGTCCCCTCATTTAGTTACTTCTCCAGAAGAGGGAGAGCCCTGGGTAGCCTACCTCCTTTACTACTCCACAAAGGGGCAACCGTCTACATTAACAAAACATACGATCGTCAATTCAACCCACAGGGTGCAACAGGTTTGAACAACATGTGAGACAATGCTGGTGGATCCCTCCTATCCTGTTTAGCTGCACCAAGGCGTGTGTGCGAATGTTTACAAAGTTTTATTTAGGTCTAAAAAAAAATAGAATATTTTTATTTAAAAAAAACAAACAAAGAAACGTTAAATCCCCCCAGCACTCTCAGCACTTACCGCTAAAAGGGATACTGCAGGGTCATGCGTGTTGTGCGTATGTGCAGCATCACCTGTTAATGTGCAGCTCTGCTTCTTATTCCACAGCGGAAATGGCTCCATCATATCTACTGTGTGAGGAGCGCCTTGCGCAGGCACGGCACCTGCTGCTTTGAAGAACTTTTCGCCTTTCTCTCTCTCTCCCTTTTTTTTTTTTTCATTTTCTTTTTCTTTAGTCGCTCGGATTCTCATGGGTGTATAATTTTATTTTTATTTGTAATTCTTACAGATTTTTTTTTAATTGCTCTTTTTGGTTCTGTTTGTGGCCATTAGCCCATGCTTTGCTGGAGGGCCCCCTCAAAAAACCGTTACCGGAGGTTAATCCGACATAGCAAGGATTAGCAAATCCTGGTGCTGCTTCTGTTTTACCATCTTGTTCCCAACGCTTTTATTGGGCTTTCTGTATTTTGGGGGGTTTTTTGTCCAAAGCAGAATTTGTCAAACGAGGGGGTGTCTGTAATTATTGAACACACAGTTTTTTTGACTGTTTGCTTTTTTTATACCGGTTTTTAATGGATGTGCTTTTTTTGGGTGGGGAGGGGGTGTAAGATTTATTTACAATGAAGAGGGGGGGTATTGCTTCTTGTCCTAGATGCATGGGGCGGTTTAAAGGGACTGTTACAGAAATCCACATCTCCTTTTCCACCATTTTAACCAAGCAATTTGCTCTCGGGTCCTAAGATCAAGGTTAAGTGAAGGTTATTTGCTTTGGCCTTTGGTATAGTTGCAAATCCACTTCTACTAATAGTGTTAGCATTGCAGGTTTAAGGATAGGGGTGAGGGGTACAAATGCCCCCCAGCTAATTCAGTTCAAGGAGACGCCGGGCAACCTTACAGGAGTTTTAAAGACCTTCTGTTGCTAAAAAAAAAGTGGCAACAGAGTGTGTTTAGAACATGAAATCTGCATGTTCCGGTATCAGGATTACAATCAAGTGTATAGATCAAGAGAAAATTCAAGCTAATGTATAGGTCTCGGGATGCCTTATGCAAATTAGTGTCTGCTTATTTGCATATGGAGCCGCATGGCGATGTCACAAGACGCCTGTCTTTTATTTTTTTATGTCCGTATATGCTTGTAACGGGACACTGTTATAAAGGAGGATGAGCCATGCCCCGTCTTACCCTCCCCACTAAGAAGAACTACGTTTTGCCGGGTTTCAGTGTAGCCCAGCGTCATAGAGACCGTCTAGATCAAGCAGACGGTCACCTAGTACTTCAGATGGTGTATGTATCCTACCCATGATGCAGAATCGGTTTATTATGTATGAGAAGTGGTCTTATCACCATAGCAACCATGGGCTGTTCCTGCTGGTCGGACTACTTCATTGGTCACTATGACGGTAGGATCACATATCTCGCATAACGCTGCGCCATCAGCTTTGTGAGCGGCGTTAAAAGTGTTAACGGTAACTTCTGGAGGCCGGCCATCGTTGATCAATATCAGTAGAAGAATACGGTTTTTAATGCAAACAATAGCGGATATTTTCTTATTTGTGACGGACTCAGTAAGTTTGTCTCGATCCTCATTCATGCGCTAGTGCAAGGCGAGTCAGCCCACTGCTTTCCTCGAGCCGTACCCCAATGACGAAGAAGCCCCTTGCTTCCCTTATACTCCAGATCCAAGGAGTTAGACAGCCTGGGTCATTTAGTTGCGCAGAGTCTCGTCAATCACCGTTAGCCTGGTAACCGCTGTCTCGTTAAAGGGCTGAAACGCGCGTCCAAAGATGATTTTTCTGTATTTTAAAATCCTGAAATGTAAGGAGCAGGAAGGCTGATATTTCTCTGATTCCAAATGTTTTGCTTTATCTTTCTTCTTATATATATATAATTATTTCTCCGTAATCTTTGTCCGTCTTTATGTGTCTTACAAACGGTAGTCTCAAACACCGTAGGTTTGGCGTTATTGGGGACCTGCATTGCTTCGTCAACTCTCACCGTCCCAAAACCCGCTCTGATAATCCCCCCCCCAATTCTCTCTCTCTTTCCGTAAATATTATAAATAAAGGTCTCTTTCTTATGACGTTGCTGGCAATATATTTGTATATATATAGATATATACCTTCTACATAAAGCGTTTTGTTATTGGACAGAACATTGACACCCGAGATTCCTTCTGCATTTATGATGTCATAACTGTGATAGCAATCTCTTAGAGCTAATTTGTTCACTGATGGAACAGAATGTAGAATCCTGTATAAAGAATGTACAGCGCAGTGCACACTTTTTTTTTTCCCGACGAGAAGAAATATGTGCCATGTAATGACGTTATTGTACGAATAAAGTTTTATTTATTGCATTGATATATAAGATTTGGGGGATTTTCTTTCTTTGTATTGAATTTTGCCTGCTTTCAGGAAATGCTTCTATTCTCCCCCATACATGTATGTATATAATTTTTTTCGGGGGGGGGGTTGGGTTAGAGGGGTTGCTTTTAATGGCAGACGCTAACTGTGATTGGCATCATTACGCAGCTGTATGATTTTCAAAGCCGTACAGGAGACAATAAACATTTTCTACAAACAGCCCCCCTTTTTCTTTTTGACTGCTGTATGTCATCCATACTGCCCCCTTCCCCTTTCATAAACCATCTTATCATTTAATAAAAAAAATCAGACTCTTCCATTATCCAATCAGCAGCTTGTGTTGTGCTTTTATTATCCTAAAATCGCTGGAGTTTTATTTATTTATATATATATATATATATATATACATATATACATATATACATATATATTATTATTTATTGTTTTATATAGCGCCATCATATTCCGTAGCGCTGTATATTATATATATATTGCTTTGAGTCTTATGGTATTGTGGTTTATACATACCTGGGAACTTCACAGGGTAGGCTACTCGAGTGCTCCCTCTGCTGGTGACGAGGCAGCGTTAGCTCCAGAGAGTCATAAGTAAGTGGGGAGTAGGCGGAGAAAGAAGTGGGTGGGGAGTAGGCGGAGAAGTGGGTGTTGCCAAAACTTTTCCCTGCCCAGAGAAAGTGAACCCTGAGACCTAGGGAAAACGGGGCTTCACTTGGAGACTCCGGGTCAAACCCAGGGAGTTCTCCTGGACAAAACTGAAACATGTCAGTTGTTTTATGTCATGTTATTAATGTGTTCTTAAGATTTCGATGGCATCGTTGTAGGCAGTCGTGTGATCCTAGTGTGCTAGCCTCTACTCGCAAACATCACCCCGATGATTGCTTTATGGCAGCACTTATGAAGTCCTTTCCCGATAGACCTTCATTAATCACACAGTCCGCTGAGACATAAGGACTAAAAAAGAAGTATTGTATTATTTAACACACGACGCAATGGTTAGATCTTTTTAGTGTTCGTATAGTCTGTTTATATAAGGTAGCAGCGTTAAACCAAACAGAGGGGGGGAATGCTTAAAACAAGATTAAACAAGGGCAGGCGCGCTGCACAACCACCAGATTCGCCAAGTGAGACTTAATGTTTTTGCTTACAAAAAATCTAATTTGCAAAAAAAACAAACATCCGGTTGAGCAGGTTGCTGCGTTTGTCGCTAACCTGCTAATTCTGGATTTTGGTGTTAGTGCAAGCTGCGCTCGTGGCAAGTCCTAACGCGACTCCATAGTAAATCACCCTGCGACGTTGAATCAAATCAAACATTTTAAAACCGCAATGTACATGTTTTCCTCTTTTAAAAGAGAGCCCATCGCTGTTTGATTGCATTTCAGACGCGAGGCGAAACCTCTAAGGCAAAATAAATTGCCGCTTGCGTTGCTGGTTATACTCCTGCTCCTAGATTTGCCTATGATTAGCGAAAATGCCCAGACTCGCATCAGAAGCGAGACAAATAAACACGCACGTTCCGCAGTCTGCGTGTCACTGGAAGCCAGGCTTAATCCACTCCCCGTAAATTAAACAAACGGGCGCTTTGAACAGATTAACGGAGTTACAAGGTCGAATTTTCCTGGAGGTGCCAATTAGTGCGCGGTGCAGCTGAAGCGTCAGATTATATACGGCGAGATACAGAGGTGTATTAACGCTAGCGTGTAAAGCAGGAGATACTGCTCACAACTCAGAGATTGCCACCCCTGGTTTCCACCAGAGGTTACAAAGCCAAAAGTGCACAGATCTTCTAACATGTCATTAATGCTTTATCTAAATAGAACAGAACACGCAAATTATATTACATATTTAGCTTCAATATACACCGATCAGCCATAACCTTATGACCACCTTTCTAATATTGCGTGGGTCCCCCTTTAGTCTCCAAAACAGCCCTGACCCGTCGAGGCACGGACTCCACCAGACCTCTGAAGGTGAGCTGTGGGATCCGGCACCGAGACGTTGGCAGATCCTTTAAGTCCTGTAAGTCGTGAGATCTCCATGGATGCGTCCGGGTGCCGTGTGTTCTCCGTTCACGTGATTCATCAGGCCGGCCACCTTCTTCCAGTCCTCTGTGCCCATTGTAGGCCCATTTGGGTCAGCATGGACTCCCTGACTGGTCTGCGATGCTCTGTGTGTTCTGACGCTTTTCTATCAGAACCAGCATTAACTCTTTCAGCAATTTGAGCCACAGTAGCTCGTAGCTCCCCCCCACAAGCACCAATGAGACTTGGCCGCCCATGACCCTGTTGCCCGTTCACTGCTTTTCCTTCCTTGGACCCCTTTTAATAGGTACTGACCCCTGCAGAGCGGGAACCCCCCACAAGAGCTGCAGTTTTGGAGATGATCTGACCCAGTTGTCTCGCCATCACAGTTTGGCCCGTGTCGAAGTCGCTCAGATCAGAATGCTGCCCATTTTTCCAGCTTCTATCACATCTATGAGAATCAAATGTTCATTTGCTGCCTAATATATCCCCCACTGACATAATGTTATGGCTGATCGTTGTATGTAAGCTAGTGGCCAATTAACAAGAATCATCATCCCTTTTACACCACATTAAGAAAAAAATGTTTTAAGGTTCCAATGAAGAATAGAGCAGCTGGTAAGTATTCCTCGGCGGGAGCGATGACACGTGATTGGTTAATGCGTTATAAAACACCGGCATCTGGAAGGAAGCGTGTGCTCCCTTTGTATGTATTATCCGTGCTCACGTTAGGTCACGTGTTATGAGTCTTATCGCAGGTAAGTCGTCATTGCTTATTTGAAACAGTCCAACTTCCTGGCTACATTGAATCGTAGAGGTCAATGTTCTAAGTGTTGACTTTCTAATCAAGATGCTTTTCGATACATTGTGAAACTTAAATTGCAGATGAAATATTAACACTTTGCAGATTTCTGTATTTTAAATATATTTCAAAAAAAAAAAAATTAAACCACAAAGCGGTCACACATTTTCTGAATTGCCCTTTTTGGTTCGTTATTTATAATAATTTTTGGTTTATTATTAATAATAATAATAGTATTAATAATATTATCAGTATTCTCGAGTAGGCTGGCACCCATCCCAGGACCACCTATCCCTTTTTATAACCAAAGCGGGAGTTGCCGACAATTTTTGATATTTTATTTTAAAATCCCCAAATTCTCGATCCAATTTTGATACACCGGCGAGCGAAGAGACGGTCTTCCGATCTCGTCTATGGCGCATGTTGTACAAAGTTTAAGCCGATTGGGTTGCTCGGGTTGACTGCAGCATGGAAGAATGCGCCAACGGTTCCAGAGGAGACGTTCATAGGAACATACGGTCTCATGGGGCAGCCATTGACTATTTTTAAACAAACCTTCTTAATTCTCTCTACGCCAAGCTATGATCCTGGTTACAAACCTGCATTTCTGTTTGTGTTACAGTTTGGAAGCTGAAGTTGCGAGGTTTTGAGAGGTGCCCGCAGTTAGTAAGTTGTTACATGTGCCAAATGAGACCCTCAATCAAAATAACCAAACCTTATGATTTTTCCTCCTTTTTTTCATGCGTTCTACTCCGACTGTAAGGCATTAAGATGGAAACATAATAATTGAGGGCCCGAGTTATCTCATCAACAGTCTAACACACAGATGATGCATTGATAGATGATTAAGAACCATAAAACCAGCTCCGGGTAATGTAATAAAGGCTTTAATCGAATGTCCTGCTTCATGGAATTGGGTGAAAGTAATTAGTTTCACCTGCTTTTGGGTTAGTTAATAATCTAACACTACAGTCTAGCCTTTTTTCTAGAAGGCTAGGAGACGTTGACAGGGAATTAGCCCGTTCTTGTACAATTTCAAGGTTGAAGTGTTCTATAATGAATGCACTCCTTATTGTTAAGGGGTTAATTATAGTGTCAATGTGCCAAATGGCATTCTCTGCTAGTCCGTATCAACACAGGCTCTATAGTCTTCATTTAGAAAGGTCACAGACCAACAGAGTTCCTAACAATCAGAGGAGAACCATGAAAATTCCTCCGCGTTCTCACAATGCTCTGCTTGGCGTTGGATCCCACGCTTTCCTGATGGTGGAGATTGACCAGGGACTCCCTGAATCACATCCTTACCTCTTTTTCACTCTCCCACCTCTCTCCCACCTTTCACACCCGCTCTCCTCCTCTCTCCCACCTATCCCACCTCCTGTGCCCCTCTTCTTATCCTGTAGTCCAGCTCCTGTTCCTTTGAAGGTTCTGTTCATGGAACAATCTCTAAAACGACCTGTCAGTCTCTAAGCTGTATGGGACACCCCTTATCTCATACACCCTACTCTTCTTCTGTTACGTCACTGAACTGCTCAGACTCCCTCACATCCCATATAATCTATGGATGGAAAGATTAACAAAAAGTTAAGAGGCCATTGGGCCCGATCCCCTAAGTGTGCAAGCCCCATATCATTCTAATAATGCATTAAAACAAAAGGCTAAGATTATTTTATCGGTTATATAAATATAAATTTGATTTTAGAATATCGGAATTTCCCCTTTTGTTACTGCGCAGCCCAAGCAGTTCTTAATCTACCCCGGTTCTTCTCTAGATGCTCATTAAAATACCTCCCTGATACCCTCTGTTCCTCTCTGCCCCCTTTCTTCTCTGTGTAATTTATTCCAGTTCCGCTTGCACTTGCTATCTTCACCCTTTCTTTAGTTCACTCTCGTTTCATGCCGCCTCCTTTATGAACTGATACCACATCCAGCTGCACTTTCTTTCCTTGGCACGGCACGTATGGTCTCCACCGTCCTGCTCTTCTGTGGGTAAACAAAAAGCAGGGTGTCCTCTTCTCTCTTGGATCTTCTCATCTGCAGGATACCCTTCTCACCCCTCCTGACTCCGATTCCATCCTCTCTTGATCCTACCTCGTGTAAGAGTGAGACGTGATGCCCTTTCTACTCCATGGACATTTCCTTGGTCGTGGTCAATCATGGCGCCATCAAATTCCTTAGCCCTAACATGCCTACTTTCTAATGGAACTTTACCCGCGAGTCTCGTGCCGTGTTCTATATGTGTTTGTCTGTATTCCTTTCTTATATTAGATCTTCTCATGTTTTCACTGTTTTATGGGGCTGCGTTGTCTGGTGTAACAGAACCCATCTGCTTTAGGATCTCCTCCACCCCGTTATGACTCTCGTTTCCCATCTCATCTGTCATTTGTATGTCCTGTTCAACCACATCTTCTGGGTCGGCTTCCTCTGTTAAATTGTGGTTAGTTGTGCTTAGTCATTTGTGTTCACGCTGTCGTAACTCACATCTCTACTGACCTTCCGTATCTTCTCGTTTGATGTGTGTACCTGTGTCCTGCAGGCCATAGGAGAAAAATATAGTACACAAAAACAGCTTTTAGGGTGTGTTTTGGTAAAAATATGTTAAGGATCTATGTGTACCCGGTTGTTATGTTGTACATCTCCTTATGAAGTCAGTACCTTATGGGTATGCCAGTGAGAGCACTCATCTGAGCCAATTTTTAAAAGATTTGTCTAATTATTCCCCCTCAATAAGTTGCTCCTCGCTGTTTATCGAAGCTTTGGAGTATGGAGCAAGCAAACGGATCAAAAAGTCATTAGTTATCCATTTTTCTTCACGTTACTGTTAAATGTTTCTATATAATAGATACAAAAGTATAAAGAAAACCAAAAGAAGGAGCATTGGGATTGCATATTTACTACCCCTACTATAGTGTAGCGTATTTATAGTTGTGTGGTAATATTTTGTGACGTTTCATTGTGTGCGTTCTTTTGTGTTCTTGTTCCACACCGTTTCGTTGTGTCGGCCCTTCTTCATACACCCCGTTTCCCCCCCATTTCTTTTCCCGCAGAAACCCTTTCCTTGAGGTTCGTCTGAGACCCACGGTTACAAATGACAGATCTGCTCCGCTTGGCAACTGAACATCGTTAACCACTTAAACCGCGCCACGCGTTCAGTCATTTTCGTTCGTGGCGTGGAGGAAACGGGCCGACAGACCGGCATCTTCTCGCCACATCAAATGGAGACTCGTTTCCCGCTTATTCCTCGTCTCTATTACACGGTACGCGTCGGCACTTTCATCCACGCTACATTCCTGCCCTTGTGGGATTTGGAGCCCAGGTTGGGTTCAACAGTTTTTGATTCATAAGAACAACTTATTTTAACTGTTTAAGACCCAACGGGGTCTGTTTATTTACCCCGTGGGCGCTGGGTCCATGCTGGACTCTTCGGCGGAGCAGAAGGGTTTTGGGGGGTAAAAAGTCAGGTCCTACTCAACGTTAAATCCAATGATAACATTTAGCACTTTTGGATTTTAGTTATTTTATAGGGAAATGTGCTTTCTGGGGCAGATCTGCAAGTTGCACTGTTTAATATATAACATTCACTCTGTATATACGATTATATATAGGTATATAGAAAGGGTTGCATGACCGCTTTGCTTTTTTTAGTGCAACGGGGTGTGAAATATTGGGGGTTTAGACACATATATACTGTGATTCCGGAACAACGTTTGTAAGGTAGGCCCTTCAGTGGAACAGTTGAGTCGGCGAATTTGTTGCTATGGCGATAAGACCACTTTTCAAACTTTGCCGAAGAATCGCTTTTTAGACCTAACCCTCAATAGTTTGCGTAATAATTCCTTCTAGCCCGTTGCTCGGTTGGAATGAGAGATCGTTGGCATTGGGACTGTATGCTTGCGCAGGTTTAACGTGCCTCTGCAGTGTTAACTGTCAGCGCTAGAGGGGCTGGCCTCTCCGGCTTCGCGGGACTCGATTTATTCTGTTCTGATATTATATTTGTTGCAAATCATAGTTAATAGCAAGTTTAGTAATATATTAACATTTTAAAAAAAAAGTTTGTGTACCGAGAATTTAAATGTAAATTTTAGATCACTTGAGATTCACTGACGGGGTTCAGCCACGGGGGACCGATTTAATCAGCGCGTATTGTTTGTATAATAGCTTATCATTTAATATGTTAATATGCACCCAAAATGTCCTTTAAATAGATGAAACAACATGAGGGGGGGGTGATCCGGTTCCGACAATCGCATCATGGGGGCGATACATGAAAGGGCGCTGGGCCAGTTCATTTCTTTGGGGCAAAAACATCCTTACCTCTTTTTCACTCTCCCACCTTTCACACCCGCTCTCCTCCTCTCCCACCTATCGCTGCTGCGCAGGTCACCTTTAAATACCCACTGAACCGGGCACGCGTGATGTATTCTGCCCTATGTATAATCTATACCGCCCCGCAGCATGTGCCTTTTCTCTTAATCCGCTCCGGTTAAGGGACCACATCATCGCCGGTGGCATGAATGCAGAAATGCCCATTGCCACAAAATGCCACGCTCATTCCCAGAGTGTAGTACGATGGGGCATACCCACTTCTAGTCATCAGAACTGACTCTCTTTGTCGCACTAAACAAAAGACCGGGACCGTCAGCAGGACCTCTGGTGATAACGCAACTATCCGGAGTAAAGGGGGTTTTAAATCCTCAGTCCTTTAAAGTACCGCGCTTTGGAAAATGAATAATATATTTTATGTCTGTTTATAAATTTAAAAAAATAAAGTTTATCTTGTTATGGAACAATTACAAAGAATTTCCTCGTTTTTTTTTCTTCCTCGCAAAGCCGGCTCATGAGGTTCAAAATAAGAATGATGATAAGAATTAGCTTATTACAAGTGCTCCGGAATCTACCTGTTTGGTAATCCCGCGGAGCAGCATGTTGAAAGAGACCTTCTAAGCGCAGAATGTCCTGGCAATCTTTGTCACAAGAGCTGACACTCTTGCTGTCGAAGACTATGGGATTAACACATGAGGACATCTGTCAGCAACACCATCTCTAAAAGTGTTACTCGGCAACAGGTATGTTTTTACCTAACAAGTAGATGATCGCTAGGGTATAGATGGAAGGTCAGCTAATAAAATTGGGTCAGCTTGACGTGGGGCTAATTCCAAACCCCTCTAAGCCCCACGACAGCAGTGAAGTTAATCGGCTTACCGGCTGCCATCATCTGCTCAAAGTTACTGACTGTTAATTTGTACATGGAGACAAATGTTACGTTAACCTTTATTTATATAGTAAATGGGATATGTTCATCGACATTTTTATCCATGTGGAAATCTCAGGACTGCATTAAAGTCATGGCTGCCCTGGATGATGCATTTAACTCTACTGGGAGGTGACTTGCATACCAACTATTCCGCACTAGCCAGGGTTTAGCCTAGGATGCTTGGATGCAATATTTCTTTGGAGCCCTGACTTCCCCGTACCTAAAACACACACACATCCTAACACGAAAACTCACTCTAACACCATACACTTACACACATACACTATACCCCTGCCACACCAACACTCTAACACATACTAACACCATATACTAACATTGCTCATGCACCGAACACATTGCATCTTCACAGAACAGCCGCTTCATCTCTTTTGGTTGAGCTGGCCCTGCATAATGTATAGTTAAATTAGTGAGGGAGATACTCACTGGGGTTTGCCCTTCATAATGTATAGTGAATACACCTTAAATTTGTAAAATTAACAACAACACAAGGAACACATAGAAATATTCTGTTGTAGTTTATTTAGCTGTCATTGCACATATATCCTACATCTCTAAATCAGGACATGAAAATAAAAAAAGGGGGAAAATAAAGATTATTCCAAAATAATAAAAACCCTATTTTTTCCCCTAATGCCACACATATATATATATATATATCTCTTTACAGCTCTTTGGCAACGATAACAAAGATCATTTTCTCTTTCGATAAATGAATTGTAGAAAAATAGTATGTTATGCGGGGCTATTAATGTGCATGAAGAAATCAGGGGTGCACCGAACCGCCGTGAATCAGAGGATGCTATAATATCTCAAACTAGACCAAAATAACCTTTTACTTTTTTATATATATATATATATATATATATACACACTATCGTTCAGACGTTTGGGGTCACTTAGAAATTTACTTTTTTGGCGGTGGTAATGCTGTAAATGATTATTGTAACTGGAAATGGCTGATTTTTAATGGAATATGTTCATAGGCGTACAGAGGTTCTTTATCACTCCCATCACTCCCATCACACCTGCGCTCCAATGGCACGCTGCGTTCGCTGATCCAAGTTTAAGTTTAAAAGGCTAATTAATCCTTTAGAAAACCCTTTTTGCGATTATGTTACAGCTAGAAATGTCCTTCTTTCCCCATGAAAACGGCTAAATGACCCCAAACTCTTGAACGGTTATATATATAATTAATATATATATATAATTTACATTATGCAATGTTCTCTAGGAATCGTAAGGCAACCAGCGTTGAACTTGATGATTAACCATCTGACAGGGAGGAGAGATCATGCGCGCCCCAGGCTATCGAAGTGTTCTGTTTCAACATGAACCTTCCTCCCTCGCTGTGTCCAAACCCACCCAGAAAACAATATCGCCCCAAGTAACGCGATGTTCAGTTTTAGTTTATATAACCTTGCAAATGCACCAAGTGGGGGAATAATGTCTGAATTGTGTATTTCTTGTGGTTAAATGCGTTAACGTGTTTAGGGACAAGAGTGTATGCAGCACTGTACAGCGGAGAGCTCACGTAATGAGTGACTTAACCTTTTCAGTGCTGGAGAGCTGATCAGTGCTTGGGCCAGCCCTGTAGCACTGGAAGGCGCTTGAGACGAGTACCGGCTGACCGGACGCCGTCTTTTAAAGAGTTCCCGTGAAAAGTAATGTCTCTTAGTTTTTAGGTCAGAGCAGACCTCTCAAATGCAAGCGATGAAAGGGTAATTATATGCAAACCAAGAAACATAACACCCGCGATCCTACGTTTTTGTGCATATTTAAGGATATTACATATCCATGGCAATTCTGCGGTGTTACCCAGGAGATATGATGGGAAGTCGATTCTGGAGCGATGGTTTTGTAACCATAGCAAATATTGGAATGCTCCAATCGGCAGGTGATGGTGCTATGGCAACAAGACCACTTTTAAAGCATAATCACTTTTTACACATAGTTATGACCCCCCCACACGGATTCCTGACGACCACAGTTCATTGGTTACTGGGCATCCTCGCTCAGGGGAAATCGTATCTAGACCCTCAATAGTATCTTGACACCGGGGTGAGTCCCCTAAGCCAAAGGTTTGTTGATACATTTGTTTAAAAGGTTTAGCAATTTCTGCCCATTCGTCCTAAGATTAAAAAGGATAAAACCATCTGGTCCGACCCTAAAAACCTCTACTAGCCTAAATGGCTTCGAATATGTACGGGATATACTATATAGTCCAATAACAGCTCAGGGTCTGCGCATGCCGGTGGCAGCTTTTAGTGGTTAAGCAGGGACTAAAGACGAGGCATAGCGACGAGGCATAGCTTTTTCCTCCTGCCGGAAAGACAGACCCCATAGCAGACCCGAAATATGACAAGGACAGAAAGGAAGCATAGAACGTGGAACGATGCCTGCAGTGAAAGCAATGGTGTGAAGTCATCAAGTCAACTAGAAGACCAAGTCAACTAGGTGTCCGAGATGACCGCTCACCCAGAAGCTGCAGCGCAGTATTTGGTGCATTTCTGTGTCCGCTCGCTGCAGCGATGCATACACGTTGGTGTTAAGCGTGGTTGCTTTGTGCATTTGTGGATTTGTTAAATGGTCGTGGTGATAATATGGAGGTTAATGTAAAAATAGCTCCTCTATACAGTGGCCCTTTCATCCCCCCCCCCAAACAGTATATACATGGGCTTGCATGCCGACTTAACAGCTCTGCTCACCCACAAACAGCAGGACTTGAAAAGATAAATCGTTCATTTATAATCTGTTTACAAAATATAAATATTCTCACGCAGTCATCTATATAACCTATGTATAGACACACATTGCAACATGTCAGTATGCGATAAGAAGTAGCTGGGGTCCTGTAGTACGTTACGGGCAGGATCCTGGGACCAAGTCGCTTTGTAGGATCGGCACTAAGTTCAGGTGAATGGGTGGTCCCGCTCGGTGTGGACCGTTAATGCGATTAATACACACCAAGGCTGTACTTATTAATGGCGGCTGATATGCGTTCCGTTCTTTTTACCCGAGCATTCATCAGTCTTCTAGACGTAACAATGGCTGCATGTAGTGGATGGGAATAAGGACTAGTAGTCATTAGGTGGATTATATATAGGGTTAGTATAGGTTAAATCTCTTCAGCATTCAACGGTAACTCCATGGAGTGTGATATAAATCAGTGCCTTGTAAAGGATAAGGTCGTTCGTCCGTGATATTCCAAAACCATGCCTTGGCCCCCTCTGTACATAAAACGTTCAAGGACAAGCAGACAGAAGGGAAGACAAGTTCTTGGTGCCATATTGGTATTCAACGAGGATGTCCTTTTCCAAGCTGGAGGTTAAGGACACGTAGATACAGTGTCACGGCAACAACGTAGGTGCTTCCTCCACTTATTGGCAATTCCGAGAGAATGGCCAGTGATCCAGTCCAACCACAAGCCGGAGGTGAACCAAACCTCTGGAGAACATAAAACTAGCGCCTTGGGGAGCCACAAGAACCCATAAAAAATGTATTTTAATTTTTCCTTGATAAGGACACCCTTCCGAAAGGAGATATGCGAGATACATACATATACATAGATCATTGTATGTGTACACATTAAATCACACACACCCACACCATACAGCATTGTGTTGACACATAGATACATACACACATACAGTACTACATCTTGCATTTGATCGCACAGTATTAGACACACACACACTTTTTTTTTTTTTTACATCAGCACAGGTTTTGTTGTGAGTGTATAATCCAAAGCCCGGGCCCCCGAGCAACCATTCCATAACATGATAAAATGTAAGAATACGAGCATACAAACCTGCAGCCACACACAGCGCATACACACAACTGACCGTGTCTGGGTTAGGGTCACGGAAAGGTTTTGTGGACAGCAGCAAAGAACATCAATAAAACCATTTCCTATGTACCCATCCAACTTCTCAGTGCATGTTGTCCAATCCTGAGCATTCCGGCACTCATATTTGAGCCCTGGATCAAAGTCTATTCCCGCTAATTCACACGCGTTCCCCTCCTTCCACGCTTCCTACAGAGAAATGTAAAGAATATGTAAACATGTCATATCGTACCACCAGGTTCAACTAAACTGCTGTCAAGTTGGTCATCAAGTCCATGAGCCAAGTTGGCCGCCTCTACTTGACTTTAAATGAGTTTTGGCTAAACCCATCTCCTCTTTTGGAGTCCATTGACGTCCAGGGCCTCACCTTGCACAGATCCCATGTCTGAGTCAGCCACGTGTGTAATAGAGAAGCGGGACAAGGACGTGGGAGACACGCTAAATCTGGAGAACTGGACCGGTACTGCTGGCTTCTGGAGGGGCACGGGGACTGGGAGGCTGGGCATCTCTGGACTGAGCATGGCCGGAGACAAGGAGGTTACAAAAGATTTCACAGGCTTAATGGCTACATCATCATCCCATTCAAATGCACCACCTAGGGAGGAAAAAGGGCAACATAGATCATGTAAATTCATAGAGAGCCAGGAGGGTCTTGCCATCCCTGGTGGGCTGAGCTCCTTCGCAACAGAGAGGGGTCAATGAGCTAAATTATGCTTCAACGCGGTCAACGGGACATCTCAGCTCTGTCCACCACCGACAGCAAGATCTCAAGTACTTAGCGACACAAGGAGTAGAGGCACCGAAGATGTTTTAGCTGCTATACAGGAAAATAATAAAGTACATGACATACTCATTTACTATCTCCTTAAGTTTTATAATGAACTAAAACTATGAGGTCATTGATGTTCGGCTCAAGTGCACCAAAACTACCTTAACCCGGTACCGAACACTCCCAATTGTATGAATCCTATTGGTACGTACTCTCTTCTGAAACATGTCCGTCCGTCGGCTTCTTACTGGGGCTCTGCTCTTCCACCTGATGCAAAGCACTGGGCCCGTTGTTAGTGGGAACTTCTGGGAATTCCGGTTCTGCCAGCTCCCTTGTTGGGCTCTCCTAAAACCCAAAAATACATTTTTTTGAATCGGTAGAAATCTCAAAACAGTGCTATGACATTGAGTTTGCTGGAGGACATTGTCGGAACATAAACAAAATGTTCCATAGTGCTCTATCTGAGAAATACTTGCTATCTCCAGATTTGGAGCAAAGTTCAAGTAGCCGTTATCAAAGACTTTCCAAGTTTCTTCTTTTTGCTCTTCATGAAGAAGTTTAGAAAAGTTTGACTATTTTGGTAACGGCCAGTAGTTTTTTTTACTAAAGTATATTTGTCACACACAGATGTTAAGAACATTATGGCAGAAGACTTTAGGTAGAGTCCCAAAATATTTGAATTAGGGTGTCTTGGATAAATTCCATAGGACGAGTAAACTAGTGTCTGCGTAGGCAGAAGGACGGTGGAGAAAACATGTCTCTTTAGGGTCAGTCCTGCCTGGTGTAAACCCACTTCAGCAGATTAAGTGCATTTAACACTATATTAATAAATATATATTATTATTTGGGGTAGTTCTCCTGTCCGATTAAACCTATAAGAGCTGCAGTCTAAAGATTAATCAAAATGGCTACTGTAGCCATAACAGTCAGCTTCAAACAATGGTTTCATCAGGGCAAATGCTTGTGTTCCTCTCGGAACTTAGTGTTTATTTTGACTTGGAGGTTAATAGCACACTGCCAAGTTCCCCGTAACCGATAAAAAAAAAAAAAGTATAGTGTTGTGGTGGCTAATTTAGCTAATTTAGCTGTTTAGTTAATACTATCTCCCTATAATCTGCTGGCCACCTAATTTTTTGTGAGCAACGTACCTGATCAAACAGGTAGACTGTGACGTCGTCATAGAATGAGACTGCTTTCTTCTTCCGATCTAGTTCGGTGGCCAAAGGCTCGGCCACGAAGCTGGGCATTTTGAGAAGGCTGCGAAGGTGACCAGAGCTACCGTTTTCTGTAATGATAACCGGTATAGCATTGTGTTCCTCCTCGCTTTCTTCACTGTGCTCCTGGATATTATAGCATCGAAGCTCCTCATCAGATTCGTCGCTGTCTTCGCTTTCTTCATCTTCGTCTTCTTCGTCCAGGGACTCCCCAACCCTTCCTTCCTTCCGTAGAAGTGGAGGGGAGAGGCATTTTGAGAGGTGAGGAGGTCCGTGTGCCTCCCTGTGGGAGGAAATCAACTTTTCCTCTGCCTGAAGACCAGTAGTGATAGTTATAATGCCCGGTGCCCCTTGCTTAACAGCGCACGCTTTGGTCAGGGGCATCTGAACAGGGGACAGTGTGAAGGTGCGGCGTGAAACCGGCTCTGCTGTTAGCTGCACATGCGATCGTTTATCGAGTGAGGATTCTTTCAAGGATTCCAGGCCCAATCCTTCATCTACCGAGTCCTCTCGTATTATAGAGGGTGGCTGCAAAAAAGATTGATCTTTTGGCACAGGAGTGGAAGGTAGAAGAGATGATGAATCTTCTGGGCTATGGCTCTCGGTGACTGTTACTCCAATCTCTTGTTCGTTTTTGCAGTCATCAAAACTCTCTGCTAAACCAGAGTCTAGTAGTTCCATCTCCAGCTTTGTGGGTTCCTTGTCTCTAGGACATTCCTCTTGAACTCCTTTCACTTCCTGATCTTTTCCCTCCTCCTCTTCTTCTTCCTTATTAAAAGATTCATAGTCCGAGAAGTAGGCAGAGTCCCTGTAAGGGTTTTTGGCATCCAGACCTTGCAAGTCGCTGCTTACTGACCGGGACATCGGCAATTCCCCAGCCTCCAAGCCATGTTCCTGGGACTGACCCAACTGATAATAAGACTCAGTCTCTCTGCTCTCCTGTGGCTCCTTCAGTACAAATTCAGGGGACTCATAGTTCTCTGTATCATACCCACTGTCCAAAGCTTTGTGTTGGCCACAGGAAGTATAGGATCCGAGACTGAAAGCTTCACAGGAGCTGGCAGTTGAAGGCATATCCAGTGAATCCAAAGAATCTGGGGTCCCTACCTGTTTCTGTAAAGACCTTATGGACTGGACAATGTCGCCCCTCTCACTGGAGAGATCGGTAAATACTCCAGAGGTCGCTTCCATGGCGTCCTCGTCATCGGTGTCACTCTGTATCTGGTATAAATCTGTTAGAGACGACTTCTCTGCTTTGTCATCTTCTTTGCTAGGTGACAGACACAAATCACTAAGTTCATCTGTTATATTATTCTCTTTGCAAAATCCTTGATGAAGGGAAACAGAGTCTCCCTCCTCTGAGATATCAAGAGTGTCCAAGGGCTCTGACTCCACGGGAGGCTCACAGAGCCTTATTAAAGTAGCACCAAGTGGATCCATTTCCTCACTCAGGTCTTTGACTTCATTTCTCAGTGAAGGTGAGTTGTCTGTGGGAGGATCTGCATGGTCAAACTGGGATGAACTAATTTCGCTATGTGTTGCTTCAGCTGAAGATGGAGACGTTCTGATAGACAAGCTGTCATTCTGCAAACGTTCCTTAAGCAATTCATCAGTTGATAACTGGTCATCTATTCCTTCCACCACCGGTCTGGTGTTCTCCCCATCTCCAGACTCTCTGATATGCCAGGATTCACAACCGTGTGTCTCTGTTTCCACCATTTGGGACTCCTCAGTGCGGTGGTCAAACCACATGTGAGAGTCAGAGAATTGAGGGGAGCTGGAGATGTTATTGTTGGAGGAGACATTTGAAGCCCAATGCGGAGAAAAGTAAGCTGGCCGAGATATTGCCTCAGGCACCTCTACCCCTTGAAAGTCACCATATTGCAGACTTTCTTCTTCATTTTCACATTTTAGAATGACACAATCCGAATTATTTCTACAGGCTGTCTCCTCTCTCTCCTCACTCGCCAATCCCTCTAACAGTTCTACCTTAGCGGTGCCCAAATGGGCCTGGCACAGCTGCTTCAGAGATGGGGAAGCACCAAGAGGGTCGATGAAATCAGCTGCTGAGCAAGCATCTTCCCTCAAAAAGTTGTCAACCAGCTTCTCTTCTTCCTTATCCTCTTGCAAAGGTTGATAGAATTGGTCTTGACTGGGCAGCAAGTGACCGCCTTCAACAGAGTACACCGCCTGCCCAATCAATGGCTCCATGGACAAGGAAACAGAAGGGCTATTTTCGCGAGAATCGTCTCTTTCAAAATCGCCCTTGTCTTTTATACTACGCTCCACATTAGTCGGACTGTCTTCTTGTCGCAGAGGCTCTTCTATGCGGATGTAGTAGTCTCCTGCAACCGATGGACTCTGCGCACTTAGAACGGGTACCACTTCAAGTGAACGAGAGCTAGTTATTGACTCTTTGTTTTCATAGCAAGAAGGGGAGACTCCCAGACTCAACTTGTCCCCAGTGCTTGGTGTGTAGTACATTTCTTGGTATGATGGACCGCCAGGACTCAAGGGGTACTGATCGTGACGGCCTCTTTCCCATTTGTACTCAAAGTTAAGCCCTTGGCTAGTTTGGGTCACTGTCAGCACATCGTCGCCTTCTGAGTGGAACCCATCTGAAGAGAAGTGCTCCAGCAGCGGGTAGGACGACAGTTCAGCCTCATGGTGTCCACCTCCGCCGGCTCCACCATTGGGCTTCATGGAGTTCCAGCGCTTCTCGAACTCTTCCTCCAGCTCGCTGGCTCCCTTCACACTGAGGTATGAAAGCAGAAGATGCACCTCTTCAGCTGTGGGTCTCTGCTCAGGCTGCAGCCAGCAGAACTGCATCACCTCGAACCTGTAATTACACATACAATCCGTGAGCACACTGACAGCAATTACCCTTCCCTGATGTGAACTCCCTGCTTTCTGCACGCATATTACTACGGTGTTATATTTCCGATGCCTTAAATCCCACATGAGCATGCTTTTCCAAGGTGATAAATCCATAGCGTGCACGTATGTCAAATCCCAGCTCTTCTCTTCTGACAAACACGCTGAGGATGTTTTTATCTCCCTCGTATCCAATACATTATGCGCATAAGCTTTCCTGTTAATAAAATACATCTGGAAACAAATGTTGCATGTTACCTAGTGTTTACGTTGTGGAATTAAGTGTATGACGTAGCATTTTGTTAGCTGAGCTTTGATTGAAGTTATTAAAGAATATATATATATTTATAAAAAATTCATACATTATATATATTATATATATGATGTGTTATATTATTATACGGAACCCTGCAGTAAGACCGTTACCATGGTGGCAAAAATGTAACACATCTTACTGTCTCTAGCAGAGGCTGCTTACTTACACTTTGTAAAAAAGACTATTATCGACAAATATTCTGAGCTTCTTATTCCCTAAAAATCCCCAAAAAGTAGACCATCATCTCCAATAACGATATTGTGGTCATACTCTAAAATACTTTGATGGACTGGCATCTCGTGGCTTTCTCGTGAGATGACTCCGTGGTCTAATAAACCCATGTTCCCTGCCTGACGTTGGATCGGCGCCATGCGCGTGTTTCTCACCATCGGTCCGAGTGCAGCTGCTTGAGCTGAGGTTTCGGCAGTTTGAGCTGTTGCTCCTTGATGACATAACAGAGAACCTGGCGGTCAGAGTATTCGGGGTACGGCTGTTTTCCCAGCTCGAAGAGCTCCCAAAGCGTAACTCCGAGAGACCTGGAAAGGAAAGGCAGTCCGGCACTCATGGGACCATACTAAAAAAAAAACATCACAGCCCGTAAATACAAGAAGTGTCCCGTCTTTAGTGGCCAGACCTGTCCTCGAGGTCCTCTCAACTTTTACACTTTCCACTCTTCACAAAGGTGGAAACCCAACTCTCGATGGTTAATATGAAGCAAAGTACAATATTCTGAATTCTTAACCCTACGTTTCTCCTCTTACCTTCATTCACTTTATCCATTATTTACTCCCCAGTTTATCTGCCCCCTTTGACTCTTTCCTTGCAGTCATCGCTCCGCTCACCATCCCATCCAAATTCTTTTCACATGTTAATTATTTCCGTACCGTCTTCCTTACTCGCTTTGCTTTGTTTTTTTTTTTCTCCGCTGACCCAGAACTCATCCATCCCTCTGCTTACCTCCCGACTTTTTCATCTTCAGCCTGTGGCTAATCCCAGCCGTGGCGTTAGCAGGATTAGTAAATATAATGAACGGAAGTCAAATTTCAAGCCACTACAAGTCAAAGTCCATAATAAGACATTGTGGTGAAGCGTCGAAGGCTACTAACGTCCAACACGGCTGGAGTTCCAGGCTATCTTCCCCAGAAGGTGGCTCACGGGTTCTATACCTAAACACCACACCCAGGGATGCCCTGAGCTGATCGCTAACTGCAGCTGTCTCTTTTTTCTTTACAAAAATACCAAAAAACTGCTAAGGTTGGGCAAAAAGAGAAAGAAGTTCACAAAACTGTAGACAGAGAAGGAACCGCACCTGCGAGCGGCGCGTTCTAGAGCTTTAAGGAAACAACACAAAGCCCTTGTTGTTGTCCTATTGTGTATTTAAGAGGCAGGCGTCTAGATAACATGATAAGAGTCTACGCTCCTCCCGAACGAGGGCAAACAAGAAGCTAGAGCGAAAATAAAACAAGTGAAGAACTTCTCACCAGATGTTGCTGGCCTTGGTCTGATCGACCACCAGTAAGTTCCCATGTACTTCGTCGATGAGCTCCGGTGCGATCCAGCGCAGCGGCACCCACAGCTGGTCCGACGTCACAAGGTAATCATCCTGAAAGACACGAACACGGCTACCCGCTCAGCCTCAGCTCCGAGCTCCGACGCTGCTTCCTCTCCCCCCCCTCCTCTCGGAGGATCAGCAGACGTCTGACTCACCCTGACGGAGAGAGGTTAGAGAGTCCCCTCCTCCCCCTTGGGGCAGAGACGTGCTCTGGGGTGGAAGAGTGCCTATTTCTCCCCCCCCCCTTTCCTTAATCCGGGCAACTCGGTGCCTGCTCTGGCACTGGCCGGGGACAGCTGGCACGCAACCAAAGTGTTGAGTTACAAACCGCAGAATGTTTGAGACGCAGTAACAGAAGGGTCCTGATATCGGGAACAGACAGCTCATCCTTTAGTCATTAGCAGGACTCCTAGGCAAGGGGGGGGTAAATAATTGCCACCGGGGTAATTGACGTGAAAAAAAATCCAAAAGGGGCATTAAAGACGTCAATCATCAAGAGATGATCGGCTTGATCCAAAATGTTAATTGCTTCTGCGTTATTACTAATGCGGAACCGTCCTGCGTGTTCGGCGGGTAGGCTGTAAGCGGGCACGCAGGGAGAGCGTCTGAGAACACGTGAGAGACAGGAATGCGTTAGACCGTTAATCCAATCGCTAACAAGAAAAGCGGGACTTATGTGCCCCCATCTGCCCCTTTTTAATAAATCCCAGGCTCCCTAATTAATTCTTGGCTTACTTTTACATAACGGATATGGCTCTCTCCCAAGCGTTTGAAAAAAAAAAAGATTGTTTCGTATTTCAGCATCTAACACCTCGGCTGGGAGTCCATTCCACACACCCACTACACTTTCTGTAAACAGGTACGAAAAGCAATGATCTATGCGCACTTATACTATACAGAAAATGAATACGAGCGACTGGGGAGAGACATCTTTAACCTTCTGCGTCCCAGAGGCTGCTAAAAGTACCCCATATTGTATGAAGCGTTACTGCTGAGTCAGCTCAATACATCGTTTCTGTGCTTACCCGATATTTAGAATGCGCCAGACCGTAGTCCCCGATTTTTACTGTTAGGTCAGCGGTCAGCAGGCAGTTCCTCAGAGCCAGGTCACTACAGGTGGGAACGGAGAAAAGCACAGAACTTAGAAAGACGGACCGTAGAGGGGACCGTTCTGATGACGCAATAGTGAATCGTGTGACGCAATAGTGAATCGTGTGACGCAATAGTGAATCGTGTGACGCCAGCTCGGGAAACCATAATCTGCTATTTACCCCAAAAGAGGCTTTCACTCTTTCGCTTCCATGAGATAAAAGCGATTGTAACCCGCCGTCTGCGTCGGAGGCTGGGAGGTTCAAGTCTGGAGTTTGTTGTCCCGGGACAAATATCCTAGAACACACTGTACCAGGACCTTCTCCGCGAGCCTCGGGGCAGCACACGGCGCATGCTTGGAACGTCTAGCCAAAGCTAATAAATAAAACCCAAACATTGACTCACCTGAAAAAGGTTAAGATGGTTCTGCCCTGTAACCTGTTTAAAACCTGAGCTCACTGAAACTAGAGGAATTTGGTGCTTTTTAACAATTTAACAAAATCTCATTTTTTTTTTGGCATAAAATAGAGTGAAGAAACTTGATTTGACCTCATTTTGTTCCAATAAACTGCAGACCTGGAGGCGCCGTCGCTGTCAGTCATGTGATATTTTGGGTGACTTTCCTGGCTCTAGCACCACTCTGAGCCGATGCTTTATGGCAATGCTAATGAAGTCCAATCGCCCATTAACTTTCATTAGTCACAGTGTCTGCCTGGGTGATTAAGACAGAGCCATTCTATTGTTTTTCACAGGCAGTATGCTAAGGAGTCGGGGTGTTTGCCCGGTAGATTGGGTTAAGAACTCATGCAAATGACTAATATGCAGCCGTCTGAAAACATATTATGAAAACAAACAAAAATACCAGACTTTATGCAACATTAAGAAAAATAAATAACAAGCAGAGTCCGGGAAGTTTTGTTAATCGTGTGAATCAGAGTCACGTTAGACAGCGAAGTATTTGAGTTTGAGTTTTGCTTCGCTCACTCATGTGGTTAACTATTTGCATCACGTATGATGCAACTTCCTCAACAGCGGTTGCTAAGCAGCAATACACATGGAGTATTATTTAAAGGGACATTATTGCCTGTGCTTTATGAGTTAATTTCCCTGATGTTTGCTAGTCTGCTTCTTTGCAAGCAGCGCTTGCAAGCAATATTGACGCTTCATGGTGGCCCTTTGTCCTGGCATTCTGGCCTCTAATGGCGTAGACCTCTGTCAATTGCCTGCATTGTAGTGGCTGTGGCCACAGGTGATGACATCATATCTTAACATCCTTATTTATTATGTAGATCCACAGGAGGGAGCGACACAGAGGTCTCCGCACACTCTGGATCATCACAACTTGCATCCTCCAGGTAGACAATGCCAAACT
Organism: Spea bombifrons; assembly: GCF_027358695.1. Classification (NCBI taxonomy): domain Eukaryota; kingdom Metazoa; phylum Chordata; class Amphibia; order Anura; family Pelobatidae; genus Spea; species Spea bombifrons. Next base: position 25,826,467 of record NC_071099.1, on the reverse strand, counting down.
TAGATACGAGAAACCCACCTTAGCTATGAGAGTTGGATCTCCATCCTGGGATTTTCGGTGGCATTGTGGAGTGTAAAATGTGAAAAGGTGGAGAAAAGGAAGGAAGAAAAGAAGAGACGGCCGGGCCGTGACAGCAAAAGAGGAATGGGGGGGGGGGCAGCAGAGTATTTGGGACGTTGGACGGAAAATAATAAGAAATAAAAGTAGAGATATTGAAATTGAGTGCGAATGGCTGGGTGAAGAGCGGGAGACGCCGCATGGCTCGGTGACAACAAACTACATGGATGGAGACGTTTGCCGCGATGGGCGTCACAGGACGGGGCCGCGCTGTCACTCGAGGGAGCAGGAGCAATGAGTGCCCCCTGCAACAAAATCACTGATGCTGGAGCCTGTATGTCCCACTCATTCAGCATCAGGATATTGTTCTAGGGGACAAACCAGAGACGTCCGACGGAAAATACCGAGTCTGGAGCGAGTGACTGGAGAGCCGGAAGAGACCAAGGTCCAATGGAGACAAAAGAACCAAAAAAAAGGGAATGGACGTGGGAAACGAGGGGTTTCCAGTAAAACATGGACAGACGTGGGTGAGCGGTAAGAGATGGACACAAATATACAGAGCGACAGAACTTCCAGAAGCTGTTGGAGAGCTACGGTGTGTCCTATGGAGAAAGACATGGGACCTCGCTGTCCCCTTCATTACCTATGAGTGTAATTATTCTTGTGCAAGTGCAGGAGCCCACAGCAAATCTCGCAAGCCATCCTCTGCAGCGTCAGCGGGTCGGGGGCCGTAGACTCGGAGGAGGCGCAGCTCTGGAGGTAGCCTTTCAGGTCGCCCTGCGGAAGGAGACACGTCAGCGTCAACCGAGGACCGCGTTCAGCTTCACAGCCTTAAACGGAGATTCCTGCTACTTTACAATATGGCGATTATTTATTATTATAATAAAGCGGTGAGAATGTATCTTCTCTCTCTCACTAGGGATACATCAGGCAAACGCATCTATCGGTCCTCGACTAAGCCGAATGAACGTTGTTGTGACCCATGGGGACAATTTGGAGAACGGTGCCCGGTTGGGAAGGTCTCCAAACTAACCCCTTAACCTGAATTATATAAACGCGGATCTTAAATCGACCTTAGGTTAAGATGGCTGCGCTCTGTCCTGTAAGTGTTTCTGCGCACCAAGGCACTCCTCTGTTTTTGTAGAAGCTGTTCATGCGCGTAACAAAACTGTCAGACTCGATCCGGAGCGGAGTTACATGAGATAGCAGCAGGGTATCGTTTCCTCGGCTTTTCTTCATGTTAATGAGTCCGTGAGCTTAACCCTTGGCAGTGTGACCCGGCAAACCTTTTCTATTTTCTTATTTTTTATTTTATTTTATTTTTTTAACTTCGCCTGCCCTTTTTTTGCCCTCCTCTTTGCTCCGTGTTATGGGACTTACCAGTGGGCAAAACTCCATGATCAATAGGTACGGGGTGATCTCTGCATACTGTGCCAGGCACTGTAACAGGTTGGCATGCTGGAGGACCCTGAGGAGACAGGCACACATTTACAATTATATATATACATACACATATATATGACCCTATGGATCTATACCTTCTAAACTCTGCATACATGTCTCCATGCTTTCTTGTGTCTAATACTTAAATACAGGGGGCCACTGTGGCTACAAGTGACGTGGGTCCAAAAATGAAGGCAGTGAGGTTTGTTTTGGGATCAGTCACCCATTTGGGGGACGTCAGTGCTAAAAGAGGTCACAACGGATGGGGCATTTTAGGGTCAGCCGGGCAAAGGTTGCAGTTGAAGGACACTTGTGTTGTTTCCTACAGCCAAGCTAGAGTTTCGCAAGTTCTTATCAGAGTGGGGTCATGCATGGGACATCCCTGAGCAAGAAGAGAACCTAACCCTACACAGCGATGACCCAAAATAGGGTGACATGGCGTCCCGTTTCTGTCTTTGCATTATATAACTTCCCGTAACCCGATGGAACGTTCTGTATGTTAAACTGCATGTGCTGTTTGAGCAAGCCTGGGCAAGCAATTTCTCCGTACTCTGTGTCAACAATAACAGCGGAGCGGGAGAAAGAACAATGACGCCTTTCAACTCATCAGCTATTCTATGACCTTATAAAATGTAAAAATGCAAATATAGAAATCACGCAGCACACTTACACCCGCCGCGTGGATCTTCCCCAAGGCAAAATAACTTTATACGGGTTACAAGGGCCTGGGGGCTGTTACGCCTATATACAGACATTATATATATATATACACACACCCACACACCGGTATATATACACACAGACACATATACACAGCTTGCACTTAAGTTGTTGCGTTTTTCTTGTGCTCTACATTTAATCTGCCACGTGGCATGAAATTTGTACCTTGCCCTAACGTATTAATGATAATGATGATTAATGACGGCTTAAGGTTGAAGGTAGGATTCCAATGCAATCGCCGCTGAGGGTTCATGGGAAATCAAGGAAAAATGTATTACTATGAAAAGCGATGGAAAATAGAATCCGAATACCTTCATTTTAAATTGTTTTAGAATAGCAAGGAGGGGGGATCGATGCCTAGAAGCCCCTAGACGTGGAAGCAGATCAGACCCATTGGGCCAGTTTTTTGTGAAATTCAGGGGAGGGCTGGTGTCTTTTGGCCGCGGAGACAAGTAAAGCCTAGTAGCCTTTCTGCCCCCGGTAACCCACTAGCGCACGCACATTTGAGCCCCCCCCCCCCTCCGGCTTGGCTGTCTCTGCTAAGTAGTTGCCCTGACAGCCAAAAACCATAGAGATGTACCGTTAGGTCCTATAAGGCAGCGTCACCCACTGGTGACAGCAAGACCTCCAGCTCTCCGTGGTGCGGGGAGTAGAAGCCCGCTAGACTATTTATCCGCTAAACCCTAGCAGAGCTACCTGAAAATGAAAGTTCATGCACAACAACGCGAGGTATTTATTCAGGAAAAGATTTATTTCCTAAATGTACCAGAGACACGGACAGTATGCACACAAACATGCGCCGACAGCTTGGGCTCTCACGTCATCTTGCCATTGACTTGCGAATGCCAACTGTTTGCGGTGAACACAAAACACGGCAGCTAAACAGAATGTTCCTTTTATACGGAGCTCATCAAATCGTTACTTAAAAGCAACGTGCTGCCTTTGCATTTCTGATCCTTGTGGCAAAAAGTGGCAGTACTGGCCGGTGGATTTCATGTCTTGAAGGTTTCTCCCCCACCGGGACAAAGGCTGCCTGAACCAATCAACAACAATCAGCAGCTTAATAACTGGGGAGAAATAATGAGGCGGATACCGAAAGTAAACATATTGCTTATTTTTAAAGCCGTTGAAATAGTCTAAGATGAGTCGGACGCTCAGTAAATATCCCTAGAAACCTCATAGTAAGTTACTAGAAGAAGCGGCCCTCGGGCGGCCGGGTCACTTACCTATAGGGATGGGTCTCTTCTAAGAAAAGTATCTGCTCCTGCACGCTGGCGCTCACCTTAAGCTCCTTCACCATTACCTGGGTGCTGTTAAGTCCGGAATTAACCTCACCAAGTAGCACCTAAAAGAATTTTAATAGATGAATTTATTTTTATCTAATTTATTAAATTTAGGTTTACATTCTATTCTCCTCCCCTGCCTCCTACCCACCCAGCAACCCAATACACAAAGCTACTTTGTTATTTATTTGATTTCTTATATATTTAGGAAAATAAGATTAAGTCAAGTGACACATTGTTACATATGCAAGCTGTTTCCAACAAAATAACACTATAAATACATCATTCTATTCTTTTCAAGGCAATGCATTATAAAAGTGTTCTGCTAAAACAAATGTAATAATTGGATTCCAAAACAGTAAAGGCTCGATTTAAAAAAAAAAAATACATATTTAGAATTTTATATAAAAAATATTCAGTAGAAATACCACTGAAATTGTACAGCTCTGCGTAATTTGTTGGCACTTAATAAATAAAAATAAAATAATAATAATAATAAATAAATACCTACACATCTCCGGGGTGTTTAGTAAGAGTACCTGTAATACAGAGTATAACCAGCAGAGGGCGCCAGAGTATCGCTCACCTTGCCAAACCACCCGTGCCCAATTTCTTTCAGGTACAGCAGACTCTGCCTGCCCAAGTCTGTGGATTTGAGAAGCTGGACTGTAAAATAATATCTGTATTACCCTCATTGTCTGATAATACTACAAATCTTAATGATAACCCCCAAGAATTCTTCATTGGCATCCAACATCCAAATCGGCCCCTCTTCCGTCCCCTGGAGCCCCCTTCTTTTAGGAGCTCAGAATGTTTGGAACCCAGCGTTCTACAGCCTTAAAAGTAACAATGAGTACAGAAATAAAGATAACATCTAATGGTTGGCTCGTCGTAAATCTGTAGCTTATTTTAATCTATTAACACAATCACATTCGTAACAAATCAGCTTTAAGGTGTCCGTCATGTGATTCCCCAAATGTGCCTTCATCCCCTTGTGACATTTTCAGTTTCTCGACTCTCCCACGCCTGTCAACCCACCGCCATGCCCTAAAATACCAGGGGTGCATACCGGCCTCCACTACAAACAGTGGCATTGTGGCCTTGCCTGGCACGGCCCATCACTGCTTGGGGGGACACTGAGGCCATTCTATGAGACAACGGCACAAACATGGGCCGGCTGGACTCCGGTGAAAAGGATCCCTTGTTTGTGAAGACGTCTGTTCTTTGAGGGTTTGTTTTTTACGTTCTGTTTCTCAGCACAAAGCCCCCCCCCTTGCTTGGTGAATTCAGAAAAAAAAAAAGATTCATTTCTTGTCGAGATTCCAGTCCCACTCATAGCTGGCCATGGAGCAAATGCTTCGCACAGCTAAACGCATTGTCTTATTGTCTCCGCTGAGCCCACTTACAGACAAAAGGTGATGTTATCTGGCCCATTACGCACACTCGCTCTTTCCAAGAGCTACTAAATACGTGTCCGTACCCACCGCCTACATGCCACCGAGTGCATGGAAACATAAAAACAGAGAATTTGACGGCAGATCGGCCCCATTTGGCCCATCTAGTCTTCAGAGGCTACATTGAAAAAAGCAGGAGTATTCCATAGGTTGTTATGGTGATGGCACCACTTTTTATACCACTTTCCATCAAGTACCTCTTTATACATAACCCTCAAAGTGCTCTGGGGTCTGGTGCAAAGTTTGAGATGGGGTATTATCTTCATAACAACCACAGGAATGTTCCTTCTGATTGTACCATTCCATTCGGTTGCTATGGTGATAGAACCAATTTCCAAACTTTGCAACAGAATCTGGTTATATACAAAACCGCACCGTGTTTTCCACAAAGCGAGGGACATGTGGTAGAAGTGATTCGGGGAGGAAAGGAGGAGGCCAGATGAACCACTAGAGGTTTGGAGCTCCTGGAATGTAGACCCCACCACGTAAGATGGACCATCACTGTACAAATGATTTGACCCACAGAATCTTCAACGCTTCATCAAATAGAATGTACATGTCAACTCGCCATTAAATGTAACACTGGTCCCAACGGAACCCTAAATTAACTCCAACACCTTGTAATTAAAAAGGAGAACCTTCCTTCAAAGATACACCAACTAGTAAGAAAATCGCCGAGGTGGAACCTTAAGAGCTTCTAGATATGGATACAAGGTGACACGTTGAAAGAGCTCAAAGGCTTATCCTTACCTGATCGTCCTGGTTGTTTGGACATCGGGACTGAAACTTCTGTAAGAGGAAGAACATATACTTCGGGTCCATTCTGTGCGGCTGGAGAGCTCTGGACAGAAAATTCGGTGGTGTAGTCTTCTCCTTCCACATTGTCAAGCTCCTGAGAACAACGGGAATGCATTAAATGTCAAAAAAGACGGAAATCACCACCCAAACAACGACAGAAAGCATTTGGGTCAGGAAGAAAACATTTCTAGTTACACAAACCCCTTACCATGAGTCAGAGTTCTAGCGTGTACAATAGCGATGGAAGACTAGATACATCGGAGCTATTGTTGGATGACAACTTCCACCAGTTTTATAGGTTCCTAAGCTAGACCTTCACCGCCATGAACTGTATGACCACTCTGAACTACGTCAACATAATATTCAAACCCGTACGACCTGATGAAGGATTTAGTAGAAAACGAGGCTCGTTGGCATGGAAGTTGGGTGGGGAACAGCCTGATCGGTGGAGAAATGGTCATTTCCTATAAGTAGTTACATATTCATTAAAATCGACTGAAGTATTTATTTATTCCACAGGTCTCCTGCTAACGTCTTCTGAAATACGAGGATAGAACTTTGGCGCCACTGAAGGTTCCAGAACTGGAACGCGATCGCGTGATTACCCCTGTTGCGTCGGGGACGATTCCAGCCATCATTATAGCAACGCCCCGTCATTTCTGAAAAGCATTCGCGAGTAAGTGGCTTGGCGTTCTCCTGACACGCTTGGAGAGTCGCGATGATTTGGTTACTCACGCATGGCTTCCCGTGGCATTGCAGCTGGCACGAAGATGCCCTGGTTCCTCCGTATCAGAGATGCCAGCTGCTGCCCTGTTTATAGAGCAAGAATGCCACGCGCATGCCCGGAGGCTGCCCCCTTCTCTTCTCCTGGGTATCTCGTCCTCCCTCCCCTTCTAACTGCAAATCCTCGCTCATGACATTTAAATTCGTCTCCTGCTTATACGTCATGGGAAGAGAAGGGATACTTCTGTGCCTTATTCTGTATGCACCGTATAACTCCCATCACATGCAGTCAACCACAGCTGTATATCAGCACAACCTACGACTTAACCCTTCTTTGCAAGCTGAAGGAAGACCACCGATGGAGCGAATGTATAAAATGTATATAAAAGCTATAAAACACACAAGGTTAGCCTTGCATCACCTCTCATTTATCGATTTATATAGCGCCATCCTAGTCTGCAGCGTTGTACAATGTAAGCAGGATCTAAGAGGTAATGCATCACGTAACACTTTGGACTTGCAGAAACAAAACGGTAAAGACTTGGAATAACATAACTCATTGACATATTTAACTTTCACTAAACAGTATTTCTAAAAATATATAATTATATAAAACGATGTTTGGAATCAGCCGACGGTCGCCCCCGTACATTCTGCCATCGTAGGGTTGATGCTCCGCTTTCTTCTGTAACGGCAGCAGAATTTAGACGACCGCCATGCTTACACACGCAACACGCAGACCCCTAAACACACAACATGTCATTAACATTAACCCTCCAATGACATAAACCTGCTTTCAGACAGACACCTGAATCTAAGCAGTAACTGACGGAATTCTAAATGGAATCTTCATATTATTAAGAAAGCATTAATAATTAATAAAGAAAGAAAGAATCATTTCTAACATCTACTGCGCAGAAGAGAAAAGTCCTAGCGTGTGTTAACACATACATACAGGTTTTACATACATGTACAATCCGACGTGATTGTGGGTCAGATACAAAATTTAAAACCCCCTACCTCTCCGTGTCTCCAAGATAAGCCTTTAATCCCAAACGCTGCCTCGGCTATTAGGTAGGAAAGCGTTAGCATATCAGTAGCGGGGTGACGGGGACCCAGGGAGTGACTGGCACTGCCATCACACAGCCGGCGCTGCCCGGCGCATTACCCACGCTCAGCTGAGCTGCAAATCAGGATCCAGAGGACTGTGCTGGAAACGGGGGCGGCGGAGTCCTTTATCGCATATTCTTGTAAAGCAGGGACATGCCATTCGCAGCCCACTCCGCGTGTCACCGTCCCCGTGCCGCCCCTCAGCGCGTGCCTTCACAATGACATTATTATATGAAACCCATCGCCCGTTTCTATCCAGAACTGAAAGGGTTAATGGCCCATTGCTTCTGTATATATTTTTTTCTATTCATTTTTTAGCACAATATCCGTCAGCGTTATATATATATATATATATATATATATATATATATATAACCCCCTTAGATTGTAAGCTTGCGAGCCGAGCCCTCTTTCCCTACTGTTCCGGGTCGTCTTAGTCTGTCGGCTCTAGTTCTGTCAGATCCTTTGAATGTAGGGACTGTAAGGAGTGCCGTGGGAATTTTTGGCGCTATATAAATAAACGAGAATAATAATAATAATCATAAAAGTAGGGTCGTTTTTCTCGGAAATTTGGTATACCGTAAAACTTCCATTGTAATTTTAAAACTTTATCCCCCATCATTAATAAATTCTAACAGTGGAATCATTTATTTTTATCAATTTTTAATGACCCTCTGTTAATTTGGAGATAATTACATTCTGCCTGTGAGCTGTTGTCCACCTTGAAGGCCGTGATCCCTCTGCCCCCTTTTTCCTCCCCTGATGCCCCTCTTTTTCTAGGCTTCGGAGTGTTTGCTGGGTATGAGGGTATCAGAGGGTTCTACAGCCCTAAAAGCCCCGATAATGTGTTTATAAACAGCAGGCAAATATCTTTATAAATTAAACTAAAAAGCCTTATTACGTTACAAAAATATCCATCAGTAGGTCATAAAGTAGTTATTTAGGGCCCCGGACGAATATACATTTCTCATTATTGAAGGGTGTTACCTGATTGGATAAAAGTTGAGATGTACCGCCCCCGAGCAGCACGAGGGGTAAGTTTACCCCCTTTGGGAACCAGTTTGCATGGGAACGAGTCCTAATGAAATGGAAATGAGCGTGAGGAGTATTTTGCTTACTTTATGTTACTTTGACTGTTTGTTACTAAATAAACAGTAGTTTCGGACAATAAGCAGTTCTTGCCTGCCTCAATATTCTTGATTCTTCTAAAATAGCTGAATTATTTATGGCCATTCTGTTGTAATTGCCCTGCTTTTCTCTTCATCCATGAACATTTTTAACCTCCGCATGACTGTTATGTGCAAACAAAAAATTTACCAGCCGGCCCCTGCTGTCTGTCTAAGGATTATGACAATAGCTCCGGTCGGCAGGGGGCAGCAGGGCAAAAAGAGAGCCCCCTACTGGCAGGGAAGATCTGGTGATGCTGAGGTGGTCACTTTGTCCTTTAGGGTATAACTCCGTACCCAGGGTGCACCCGCTAGTGAGGGGTAGCCGGTGTAGCTGAATGGGAGGAGGTGAGATAAAGGACGGCAGGAGGTATGTGGCTGAAGCAGGGGTATCAACTAAGGGGTAATCATCAACTGGCGAGTTAAAGGGCAACATTGGGAGGGGATTTATTGATATTAACACGAGAGTAGAACCAGGCCAGCTTTACTATAACGGTTGGGATGTTAGTGGGATCTACGTGGACACGAAGGGCTTAAACCATTAAGTTTGTCGCCGACACGAGAGACAATGGAAGGGAAGCAAACATGAAACCCCTGACCACAGATAGGAAGAGAGTGAAGCACCCGTGGCCATGGGAAGTGTCCTCCGTTACCATCGTCTGCTGCCATGCCGTCATGTCAGCTCGACTGCCACTCAACAAGCTGACGGGGGCAAAACAGACAGGCACGGGGGAGAAGTTACGAAACGAGACAGACAAAATCACTAGAGTGAAAAGAGGCAAATAGAGAAGGAAGAGCGATCAATACTGGCTGGAGATACTCAAGTGTCTGAGCGGCAGAGAGAGAGGGAACGCCGGGAGATTGACAGGGAGATGGGCAGGCGTACAACGAGAAAAATGTCATCAACACCCCCCCATATGTTCATTCTGTCACTCATCCCCTTCTTCTCCTCTGTCTCTCCCCTTCATGCTCCCGTTCGGGTTTCACTTAGTAGTTTGCCAACTTCCCACTCACGAAGGGATTAGTGAGTGTCCCGGGGAAAGGGAGAATGAGTGAGTGAGAATGTAAGGAAATCAATACGAGAGAAGTGACTAGGGCTCTTGTGACCCGGGGCAGGATCCGAGGTCCCGCAGAAGACATCGAAGGGGTATTGCCTCCGAAGCATGCCCATTACCCTGTGGCACCTGGGGAAGCTGCCCCCGTTGCGCTGTGGATGTCACGGCCCTGCCTTTCTTTGATCCTGCAAACAGTTCCTTACCTTGAAGCCGATGTCCCCCTTCTTGCAGCACAGACAGGCCAGCATGAGGAATATGAACGTGATGAGACCAGAGAAAGAAACCGCCACCACAGCAAGAGACGATGGCCAGGACAACTCACTCAGTGGAGTCCCGTCTGCAAGAGAATAAGCAGGCATTATACTTCCGTCAAGGGACTCCAAAGGACTCCGCAAAGGATATATATATATACACATCTGGAAATCAGCTATTTAAAGCATATATGTGATCTACAATGTGTCTCCTTATCGGATGATGAAAGAGTTGCTCCATGTCCCGTTATGATATGTACTTACTGTGCTCTAAGAGGATATGGAGTCTTTAGGTCTATTGGAATTATGAAGGGGTTTTATCTGAAGAAGAGACCTCTGAAGGCCTCAAAGCTGATGTAACTCTTTTTTCCTCTAATAGTGTTGATTATTGTTCTTGTTAAATGGATGTTTTTTAATAAACACAATGTAACAAACTGCCGTCGCCTTGGCCTGCTAGATGAAACGCACAGATCATTATCTGCCTGTTCGTGTTTATCTGTGTATAATAAACCTCCTGACACAAGATATGCTAGAGACAGGAAAAATAGCAGTTGTTATATGTGAGGTTTTTTTATACAGTTTGTGTTCAGATCCTATAATGCTTTTCTTTACAAACTGGTGAAATATTATAAATTCCTACAACTGTGTCTTACCAAACTCCACCAGCAGAGGGCAGCAACACACTCCATTTGTTTTAATAATAAGAAAAACATACTAATCTGCATAAAATTACTGATTGTTGGGAACAAAATGTATATTTCACAAAAGGGAACAACTGCCTCCCAATTATATAAAGACCAAGAAGAATAACTTGATAAAGTATAGAATATGAAAACCATATGTTTTATTTGCTCTACCGTAATTTTATTACAATTAGCACTTAGCTCCCTGAAAGCACTGTGGCATTTACCAAACAGAGTTGTCATGAAATATGTTTTATATATATATAAATATAGATATTTTATTACTATATGTATTATTTTTTGGTATCTCATCCCAATCATATCTCATTGCCTTTAGGGGGACATTAGAACAGCTCAGTCTTAGTCTCCAAATGGTGACAATCTGACTAATGAAGGTCTGTGGGGAAAGGACTTCATAAACTGTGCCATAAAGCATCCGGCAGCATGTGGTAAGCTTCCAACGCATAGTTCCAACAGTACAATTGTCAGACAAAGCTTAAAAATAATGATTACCCATTTATTTTGCTATTATCACAAGTTCAGAGAATCTGGGTCCTGATTGCAAATAAAAGCCCAAATGCTTCCTAGGCCAGTTTAAAATTACCAAAAACGCACAATACATGATTATTTTATTTCAAAATGCATTTTATTTAAACAGAGAAAACAGTTATCCTTCTTAGAGAACATTGATTGATGCACTTATCGAACCAATTATAGCTACAGCTTCTTGTGCGAAAACACAATGAAGGACAAGAAATACAATTTTAAAGGTCCAGACACATTCATACAAAAATATACATTTAAAGCTTTTTTAGCATGTAGAAAATTAATTTTTTTTTCTGTTTCTTAGTTAATCTTGAATTTTAACTGTTCTTGTAGAACCACAGCTAAACCTCACTTTATGGCTTTGCATTTTTATGATTTTTCAAGTCCTCTTATGTTTCCAGACTTCAAAGTACATTTACAGTTGTCTTCCAGGTAACACTCAGGTGTTTTATTCTGCACAACTATTTAGCAGCAAGTGCCCCTTTTTCTTAGGACAGTGACTATTTCTTAACTAAATGACAAAAACCTTAGAGGCCGGGTGCCTCCTTTACCCATGGGGGCTAACAGAAGATCCTCACTGATCTGTAATATATATATATATATATATATATTTATATATATAGTTATATCCCTAAGAGTCATGGGAATTATAGTCCAGCCAACACCTATTTATTAGCCTCAATAAAAAGAAGCCCTTATCTTGAGATTCTTAATATATTTCAGTGGTTAAGATATGTTAACGATATATCCCCATTACTATCTGAATTCTCCCTGGTATTTTAATCTTAGTAATTTGTTTTTTTATCAATTTTGGGTTAAAACGTATAAGCTAAACATTTTTTTAAGTCTAAACACATAAAAAACCACACAACACGAACACGTTTCTTGTTCTCTTGATTTAACGCGAGTGGTTTTTTAGGTGATGGGACTATTTTTAAGCCAGCTTGGGGCGCATTAGATGCAGTCAGAACTATTCTTCATCACCAGCCAACTGACGAAATATCTGTGAAAACCACGCAACCTGGAGAAGTGGCATTTGTCCAGTTCTAATACTTTTTTTTTTCTCAATGTACCAGATTAGTGAATAATTCTAAATCTAGTGTTCTGTGATTTATATAATTTATGTCCATTTACAGATTTAATTTATAAACCCATTAGCTGTTGTTTATAAACACATTATTGTTACTTTTAGAGCTATTCTGAGCTCCTAGAAAAGAGAGGCATCAGGGAGGAAAGAGGGGCTTTAGAGGAGGAGAGAGGGACATCAGGGGAGGAAAGAGGGGATTTAGAGGAGGAAAGGGGGGCATCAGGGGAGGAAAGGGGGACATCAGGGGAGGAAAGGGGGGCATCAGGGGAGGAAAGGGGGACATCAGGGGAGGAAAGAGGGACATCAGGGGAGGAAAGAGGGGCTTTAGAGGAGGAAAGGGGGACAGTGGAATTTGGGTCCCAAAGTAAATGCCAAAACCAAATGGATCTCTGTGTCGATTTAATGGGCTTGTGTATAAAATCTCCCAGCGATGAAGGGGTTAATTTGTTCAGGGTCCCAGTTAAGTGTCCTCTCAGTGGCTGTAACACAGTGAAGCCTCTCAGCGATACTGAGCCTTGACGGTTTTCATTAATATTCAAGCAATGCTTTCAGTTTTAAGCCCAAAAGCCCGCAACAGATCCTTAATAGCACCGAGCCTAGAGATCCATTTCTGCGCGTTACTAGCTTAAAGGTACCGTAACATCGCACACAGATACACAGACGGACAGACGGACGGACAGGTGCGGCCCACCTGCCATCATTATTCATACACCCATGGAACAAATTTAAAAAAATGGGAACGGTAACGTTACAAAAGGGGAAGGATAATGGGGAGGAATAATAATACTGATCCTGACATTAGGACATTAAGATGGCTGGTGCTATGGTATTTACATTAAGAAAAAAACATGTATATACCATGTATAGATTGTTTTAATTTGTTAACAGCATTACTTGCGCTTATTTAGTATATAGACCTCCATTGATTATAGAGCTCCCCAGGTTGGTTGGGGGAGATCAGACAGTCGTTCCACATGATAATACGTGATTAGATAATCTTGTACCTTTAGACTTACGGCTTTTGCTTGTTCATGTCTTCAAGATTTTCTTGTATTTAAAAAAAATTATGTCAATTATCATAAAAATAAATTAAGCTCCTATCAAAAATGATCATTTAATAGCAGAGAAAACGATGTAGTTACACCAATTCACCACAAGGGGCCTCGTTCTGTATAATGATTATGATTCACAGAATGACTTAATATTTCTTTTCTTTATGTTCTCTTTTTACATAATCCATTATTTATGTCATATTCAAACATTTATTATTAAAATCCCCAAAAATACCAGGACTCTTTGGGATCCTCAATGATCCTCAATGACTTCAAAAGTACAATAAAGTGTGATCACATTTTATAGGTCAACTTGAAATCCAAATGGTTCCACTTATGGTTCATTTTGATGAGTTTGTTCTTGTTTTTGTTTTTTTTTTAAAATTTGCTACAATTTCACCCAGAAAAAAATCCGACCCTGGACCTTCATCAAAGGAGCTAAGCCTGGGGGTGACCAGTAGGTAGACCACCAGCTATGTTCTCCAAACTACAAGCGCATCCTTCTATGATGCTGACTTCTAGGATCAGTATTTGGAGCTATTACTAATCCAACCAACCCCATTTACTGATATATTGAGAAATTCTTATCTCAAATATCAGATTGTCATTATGGAACGAGTAGACCATGTTTTAGCTCAACAATGAAATGAAGGAACTCAACAAGAAGAACCCGTAAGAATACATTCCCACCCAAAAGGGCTTTCTCTGATTTTCTGTATTCATAACCTCAGCCCACAGTCTGAACCATCCAAGGACAAGCGCTCAGGTCTCATCTGGCTGCCTCAATGGGAAAGGAAGAAAGACGGAGATTTATCATGAAAAGCGATACAGTGTGTCATCCGAACAACCCCTCGCTCCATGGGAATTAAACCCCCAGGGAGGGAACAGAAGGTTATTGTAATGGCGGTCAACAGCTTAATGCAATCAATTACCTTCTTCCATCATATTCCTAAGGTTTTTTTCAGTAATCAGACTTCGTGGATCCTTAGCTTTCCTGCGTTCAAATTCCGCTTCGTAAATGGGTTAGAAAGTCACCGAGGCTCTGATATAAAATAATGGACCGAATAATAGTAATAAATCCCTAATCAATTTCCGATACTCATGTCCTGAGCTTTTCGCGAGGCATGGGATATATCAGCACATGGATCTATGTGTAATGGGATGACATTCGGATCCCCCTGGATGATCAGGACCAACGCACCAGAACCTTCAGAGAACAGATTTTTTAGCATATCTCATCTTTTATATACCGGCCCCAAACGACCCCCTCTCCTGAGCACAGATTGATCCGTTTTATTGGCTGCTCTACTAATTGATCCACTTGCGCTCATATTAAGACCTCCTCAATAACATGGAGTTTCGGCAGGACCGGACTGGTGAAGACAGAGCGCCCCTGGCACGTTAAGGCCAGCGACCGCCAGATGATGTAAGTGCGGCCGACGGCCAGATAACCCAGCGGCAGATCAGAGGAGGCTCACCGGAAATGTATGGTGTTTGAGGGAGTGTGTGTGAGTATGTATGTAAGTGTAAGTATGGTCTTAGAGTGAATGCGTGTAAGGGTATGGTATAAGCAGTTGTGTATGAGAGTATGCTGTTAGCATGTGTATGTACATGCTACTGTATGGTGTAAGAGTGTGTGGGTGAGCGGGTGTTAGTGTGTGGTGTTGCATGAGTATGTGCATCAGCATAATGGTGTGTATTAGTATTCGGCGTGTGTTTAAGTTTGTGTCTGGTGTTAGCGTGAGTGTCGGTGTTAGGTGTGAGTGTCAGGGGTGAGCATATGGTTAGTGTATGGTGTTAAAGTGAGTGGGTATTAGAGCGAGTTTGCCTGTTAGTACGTACCTATGTTTTAGTTACAGAGGGCTCCTAAAAATACTGCACCCATGGCACTAACCCTTGGATAGCGCCTGCATATTATATACTTGCTGTAAACGGAACCCTGCAATATGCATTTTGTAAAGATGCTTATCGGGATATATTTTGCACTTTTGGAATTTGGCCAATAATATAACAAATGTCAGAAGTATCGAAAGTTTGATATTTATCCAGTTCTCTCTATTCTCCAGACAAAGCAAGTACTGTAGCTGCCTTGGAGCGATTGGAGTCTCTGGGCCACCCCCGTACCCCAAAACACTTGCAGCTTTGTTCTTTTTATGGCCTACCTAGAAAGCATGTGGGTAAATCTGGCGTCGAGGTGTCTTTTAACCAGAATGAGTTTTAAGATATAGGAACAGAAAGAATACTCGGGTATCTCTAACTCAAGACATATTCTGCGCATATTACATGAATTTAAATAATACCCTGGGGCTTTGGCCACATTGCCTGCATGGCTGCACACTGCTCTACGCTCAGCCGAAAACTAATATACAGCCTTATTTTCTGATCCTCTGGGTGACGCAGTCATCGCAATTTATCTGAGCATCCTTTGTGACCCCCAATCAGTATCTTTTCTCATCTGCACGTTATAGCGAAGAGGGGGGCCACGCTGCAGCTGCTGCATTACCATTATACCGCCGCGAACAAGCAGCGTAATTATAAGAGAGCAGAAGAAGAAAGGAAGCATTGATAAACCAGAGAGAATAGGAGCAGGACGGAGACAAGTGAATACGAATCTCTCAGACGCGTGGGATTTATGAGAATGGAAATGCATGCGCAGAAACACACTCTGTGTACCGGACCTTAGAAAGGAAGAGGTCCATTCTTTACCGAATTTCACACTATCCCCAGATAAGCGACGGTTGTCACCTTACATGTGGGAGTCTAGTGAATGGTTAAAGGTAGCACCAGGTCAGCAAAACTGACTCCAAAGGCAGAGGAATATGGAGGCAATTACAGTATTCTTGCCTGCTTTTACCCCTCTTTGCATCTGACGCAGCAATTTATGGTGTGCTCGTAGGAACAGGCTTGTGTTCCATATGGAAGACCACAGGGAATGAATGAATGAATGAATGAGTGAATGAGCCAGGAAGACATATATAGAAGTCCTTTTACGAAGCAGGAAAATGGCCTCAGATTTCTAAATAAGCCGGTTTTAAGATCTGAGGCCATTCTCCATAATGCATAACTTTACCTGGCAGATTATGGGTTAAACCTTACTTCCGCAAACTGAGCAAAAGGGGGTTAATCATATAAGAGATCTGGTATCCTGGAAATCAAAATAGCACGTATGCCCCAGTAACGACCGATCTGCAATCCTATTAAAACATTTCTGCATCCAAGCCAGAGGAGAAGTAATACTGGAAAAAGAATCCTGGAGAAACAGTTTTATAGCAAGACGTGGAAAACCCTGAAATAAACAGAGGATTTCGGGAACCGAACTTGGTTTTTCCACCTATAGAAATCATAAGCCATGTTTCCCTACAGCTCGCAAACAGGTTCTGAATTCAGCACCATGGACAGATATTTTCCAGTACGGTATTTTTAAGTTCCTTCCGGCTCATGGAGGGTTAACTCATAACTGGCTCTATATAGGAGACTTCTGCATAGTATTGGGGGGGGGGCTCTCCGGGCCCCTGTGTACCGGAAGATAAAGGGGATTAATATGATAACGGCAGTGATACACTGCCTCGTAGTCACCAGATTAAATATTCATTCCATTTTAAATTAGCAAAGCGGGACATAGATTCCAAGCAGTTATTATGCGGCAAGTGCGGGGTTAACCCTTTGGGGTTTCACTATTTGGCTAACTATATTATCCTAGACTTGGAAAGAATTAAATATTTCAAGTAATGGATCCTACTCCCATTGTACTGCGCTGCGGAATATGATGGTGCTTTATAAAACATTTAAAAATAATAATTATTAATAATATTATTATTATTAATAATAAGTATTAATTATAACTATTAATACTCGTGGAATTCTTTAGAATGTTTCAATATTTGGGATGATGATCTATGGTATAACCTGTTAACGGAAATGGTAGGTGGTCTACTTGAGACACCCTGATTAGTTTGTGGTTGTCTTCTTCAAAGGTCACGTTGAGTGGACCTTCACTGGGAATTTGGGTCTCAGACGCCTTGTAAGAGATAAGCGCCGGGGATTTAAGTGCATCGTGGAGTCTGGATTCTACTAAAGGCATCATTTATCAGTCCTAGAGGTAAGACTGTTCCCTCTAGGATTAGTGGAGGACTCTGATCATCACGCCGGGTATTGTACGGGGACAGCTGTGAGAGACCCGTCTCTTCTCCAGAACACCTGTACTACCTGCATAATTTATGCGGAGCACCAGGGGACGTCCGCTAGGAAATGTATCCGCTAGCAGGGGGCAGCCAGCTGAGATTAGACGCTGCCGAGAAGTACCGGGCCGTTAAGCGCCCGTCGGATTGCCAACCGCTGGCATTTACAATGGAAATATGTAGAGTTAAAGGGATAGTAACATCTCAAACAGTCTATGCCTCTAAACCGGCATCTGTAAATAGTACATTTCTAGAGCAGAAAGCTAGGTTTCTTTGGTTCTTTCCCTAAAACGTGTAACCAAACGTCCGGTGAACCCCTGGCCGGCAGAGCCACGCACCCCGTAGGTGGATATGCTGAATGCATACGGGGGAATGCAGCAGAATCTCTCCACGCATTTGTCAAAAATATGCTGCTAGACTGTCGCTTTATTTCCTATTCTCAGGATCTGCATGATCAGTTATTTCACCCCATTAACTGAGTCTTCCTTTTTGAGGTTACTGCTCCTCAAAATAAAATATATTTTTTTTCTTCTATCTATGCCACTTTTTGCCACAAAGCCCAATTTCCCTGACCTAAAATATCTGCGCACTAAATGAAACAATACCTAGAATCGCAGCTATGGCACACTGTATATTATATACCGGTATATTATATATATTATATATATTATATTATATATGCATGAAGCTATAGCTTTTTAAACCCCATCGCAGGGGATTCTGAGAACAGCCGCTCGGTATATATTTTTATTAAATGTAGCGGCCGTTTCCCGAAATCCCAGAACTTCCAGCTAATGTAAGAAGCGGCTCTCTGGGGCTTTATTATTTCTTGTAAGGATGCAGACAGAAAAAGCCCTTTTCTCCTACCCAGCAAGGCTTTTAAACCTTATTATAACGAACGCAGTTCTGGGTTCACCTTTCAATGATGTATTTACTTATCTTCTAAAAGTCCTAAGTCTGGTATTTTGTAGGGTGATGCGTGTGACGTCTCTTTAGTAAGAGACACGCTATAGATAGACATCAATGGTTCCATGGTAGACATCAAGGGTTCCTACAGGACTTAAAGGACCTGCTGCTAACGTCTCGGTGCCGGATCCCACAGCTCACCTTCAGAGGTCTGGTGGATCCCGTGCCTCGACGGGTCAGGGCTGTTTTGTCGGCAAAAGGGGGACCTACACAATATTAGGCAGGTGGTCATAATGTTACGGCTTATCGGTGTACATCCAGGCTGTTGGTTGGACATGCGTGGGCACACGCTACGTTTTTTAGATTCTCACAACATGGGACTCCGCATATCCAGCCGGTGACCTCACACTGGAGGACCCGATCTGTCTCGGCAGTGGCCGTATCAGTAACCATGCAGCCCTGTTGGCCACCAGTCATGGGCCATGGGTCAAGATGAACTGGTCCCATTGCTAAGTGTTTTATCTCCAGTGAGCCTGGCTAGCATAATAATAAAAATTATTAGTTAAAAAAAAAATACAAAAAGATTAGATGGAAATATCATTTCTGGTGCAAAGTGATGAAAGTGGTGCAGTCACCATAGTAACTACTGGAATGTTCCAAATAGTTCATCATACATAACTTCCTGAATTGGCAGGTTAATAGTAACCTGCCAGTTGTGCTGTGAGTTCTTGTAGAATTTGTTCAAATGATTCTATCATAGTAACTGTTTGTTTTCCAGTTACTTTTTTTTTTTTTTTTTGCTGTGTCTACGCCATGAAGACCCCCCTCCCCCCACCAACCACCTAAAACCGGCTGTCTCCAGCTCTATAAAGCGGAAAGGTTGTGTGTGAGAAGAGACTTAGAACAAGTGGAAAATGCAGAGAGGAAAAGACGGAAATGTTTCTCACTTCCTTCCAGTAAAGCAATAAAGTCAAAGGACCTTGTAAGAGGCAGCCTGCGTCTCATAATGCAGGCAGAAAAACGGCGGTCACCCGGGGTGGGCTCGTCTGGGGGGGGCATGGGGGCAAATGCCCTCCGTGCCATTCCAAAATTGTTCACAAAGGGCAGGTCTGACCTGGAACAGTTCGGTCCAGGTTGGACTGGCCGTTTGTGGGCAATTTTTAGACCGGCCAGGGGAAGCAGGAACACTGCTGGGGCCACATAACCCAAGGTGACGTGGCCCCCACGGCAAAAACAAGGCTGCTTGCACAGTGTGCGAGCACCAGAAAGAAAGCTGCAGGTAACGGAAGGGGCAGCCGGATGGATGGAGGGAGTGAAGTTAGAATGAGAATGTATGTATAAGTGTGTGTTTTAACATGGATGTGTAAATGTGTGTGAGCACGAATGTGTATGTGTAAGCGTTTCTGTGCATGAGCATGAATGTGTATGTGTAAGCGTTTCTGTGCGTGACCATGAATGTGTATGTGTAAGCGTTTCTGTGCGTGAGCATGAATGTGTATGTGTAAGCGTTTCTGTGTGTGAGCATGAATGTGTATGTTTTTTATCTTAGCATTGATGTGTATGTGTAAGTGTGTGATAGCATAAAGTGTATGTGTGTGAGCATGAATGTATATGTGTAAGTGTCTGAGGGCGGGAGTGTGTGTTAGCGTAAGCGCGTATGTGTGAGAGTGAGTATGAGTAAGTGGATGTTAGTGTAAGTATAAGCATGTGTATGTGTGCGAGGATGAGTTTGTACATTTGTGTAACTGTGTGTATATGTGTGCCAGTGCATAAAGTGTATGTGTGTGAGCATGAATGTATATGTGTAAGTGTCTGAGGGCGGGAGTGTGTGTTAGCGTAAGCGCGTATGTGTGAGAGTGAGTATGAGTAAGTGGATGTTAGTGTAAGTATAAGCATGTGTATGTGTGCGAGGATGAGTTTGTACATTTGTGTAACTGTGTGTATATGTGTGCCAGTGCATATGTCAGAGGCAAGGGGCCAATGGGGCCACTGCTTTGTGACTTGTTACTCCTTATACTGTGAGAGGGAAGGGTTAAATAATAATCTGATTATGGATACGTAGTCCCGATTTGCCCCAAGCCCCCACATATTCTAATCCTTACCATAGGACCACATGTATGTAATAGGCAGGACTAAACACCAGAGCAGCACTTCCAGCGAGGAGTTGGATGTGTTTAAATAAATCATAAAAGGTGAAAAAGTATAGAAAACGCCCAAACGCTTTGGGACTTAAAGTAGATCCCAAATCCTGTATTTTTACAGAAATACACATTAAACAAAGAAAAAAAAGTAAGGATATGATACAGCAAAGCAGCGGCCGACAGAACATCGTTAAAATATTTAAAATGTGTCTAAATAAGTTTCTTTCCGCTCCGGCGGCAGATGTACCGTCTCTTACCCTACAACATGCCGTCAAAAGTGTACTCATGCTGACTTTGGCACGACCAAGGGGAGAAGTTGAGTAGAGCCGCTTCCTTGTGCCGCATGGACTATGAGCATAACATCTGGTCATGACATCATAGGCTGGCGCTCTGCCTCATAAGGACATGCAGGACAAGAGATCCTACGAAGGCTTTGCCGGCAAGGCATTCACCTCTAAGGGGTTAAATACAGGGATCACTAATCTTTCCAACTGGCCCATTGAACAGCAGGTTGCAGGGGGGCAATTGGGGCAATTTGCCCCCATCCATCCAGCACAGACATTCCGCCCCGTGGCAGGCTATGCTACCAAATTGTGCCGTTATTTAATTACCGTGTCATAATTCAATGAAGGCGCTTTCAGCGTGCCGGTATGTACGTGCTGATGCGTGTGCATAACAACACGGATCCATTAATCATGCTTTGGGCTTGCGGCTCTCGCACCGTTATTCCTGAGACACGTCCGGGTTTAGGAAATGCCCCGTAACCCACCCCGCTTCCTTCATTACAAGCGCCTATAAATAGAAGGGTACAGGAGACGCTTCCAGGGCGGATGTTTATCCGGAGAGAGGTCCGCGAGACGCTGTTACATTCGCACACCAAGGTGTCGAGCAAAACAACCAGGCGTGTCGAGGTAACAAGGGCATAAATGGACCTTCTCCGACCAGAAGGGCCGGATTCTGAACCCATCGAGAAGGTTCCCCACGGTGGTACATCCCTTCTCCATCTCCTGGAGGCTCGTCTTCCCACGAAAAGCCAATTGTTTGGCCACATGGTTGTGTTACCCCTGGTGTTACCCCTGGTTGTTAGTCTTTACCGTGCCCTCAAATCTTTCCAAAAGCCAAAGAGGGCCATATTTGTTATAGGGGGTGGGGCTAGGGGTGCAGCTAGGGGCGGGGCTTTACCAAAACTTTTTAAGTGACATTGTCACCGACTAAGAGTTGTTTATTCCTTTAGGCAAACAACGTATTTCGTGTGCACTATTTAATTTATAAACACACTTAGTTTCTACTGTTTATAAACACATTATTGTTACTTTTAATGCTGTAGAACCCTGTGATACCCTCATACCCAGCAAACACTCTGAGCTCCTAGAAAAGAGGGGCATCGGGGAGGAAAAGGGGCCACGCGATTTTGGGCCCCAAATTAGGAATAGCCCTCCGAAGAAGAGCTTTAGTGATTTGACTAAAAAGCAATGAAACCGACACCATTTCTATGCATTTAACTTTCCTATACGTCGTGATCTGTGTTGTATTTTCATATTTTGGCTAAGCCTCGGTGGGCTCTTCCTACAATAATCAGCGTTAAGTTAGTATACGAAACGTTCAGATTTCACTTATATACGTGATGCCGCAGGGCACTGATTGCCACGTTTTCCAAAATACACAAATTGGCATTCGAGTCACACTAATGAAAACCGAGAAGAGATTTCTCCATCCAAAATAATCAGAATTAGGAAAATAGTCTTATTCTCTCTCTTTCTGAGTGGCACCTTCATCGTCATCACTGGTGCTTGTTTTAACCTCCCCGTTATTTTAGATTGCAAGCTTCGTGGTACCATGGCCTGTTGTTTATTTGCAACACTATAGCCAGCCTATAAATACACAGTTATTGGGTACGTCAGAAAATCACTATAATGTTCTTATGCCAACCATGCCCATAGCCCCGGATATTTTGATGCTTACACACTCAGTAGTAATCAGTATGTCCTCAGCTACAGATTGAGTCACTTCAAACGTTATCCTATCAGCGCACCGAGCAGCAGAACCCAATCCACCCCCAACTCTGTTCCTTTCTATATTTATCAGCTACAAATATAGATGCATGATTATAGTAGGGGGTGATAGAGATACAAAGGGGGTGCATATCAAACCCCCCCCCTTTGTGTTTATGGAGAAACAAGACTGATAATAATGATGTCATAGGCAGATCTTGAAGATATTTGCATGTGGAATTGTAGAATAAAGGAGTGAGTGTTACCTGGGTGCTAGTTGGTCCATCCATCCATCCTGCCTTTGACTGTGATACAATGTAACTCTTGCATGGAATATATAAATATGATGCACCCTGGAGAACACTCAGCATCTCAGCTTCATCATCCAGCTCTAGAATCCCCAAAGCACCAAGGAGAAGCAGCAGCAGCAGCAGCATCTGGATTTCAATCACCCCAAGAAATAAACAGAGCCAGGGCTGCAGGTATCAACACTCTCCATCCAGACCTCCTCTCCCCAACCTCACAATCAATCCGCAGAGGGGAGGGGTATGCAGAAAGAGAGGGAGGAGAGTCTGGGATCTGTCTCCAGGATAACTGGAGGGATGGGTTAAAGCAAAACCAAAATTCCACTGCAAATGAAACCAACACAAAAAAAACAAAAAGAGAGAAAGGAATTATATCAGGGAGTGCAACTTACCGAAGTGGGAGCTAAAGGCAAGGCTGGGTTTGAACAGGGAATACATGATGAAAGCCAGAATCCGACCCATAGCCAGGCAGGCATTGGGGGGTTGGGGGTAAACAGAAAGTAGAATGCTCAGGAGCTGGAAAGGGGTCAGTAGAAGGTGGGCACTTGAGGCTCAGGGGTGCAGCAGCTGTCACTTGCTTCTCATCTTCTTGCAGGGGGACCAAAATCAGGCACCATTAACCCCTCCTCCACCAAAACAATGAAGCTCTTGCAGGCAGAGGATCAGAACCCACACTGAGGGTCACATGCATGGAGTTTTAAGAGTGTGCAGAATATTTGGGAGAAGCAAAGAGAAAAGGAGCTATTCCAGTGCTGGCTGACTAGTCCCTGATCTATACATACACACCTACCTAATTCCTCTTTCCCCTATACTGCACACAGCGCTCTCTACTGACACCTACAGGGCGAGCAGCGCACCGCAGGCTCAGGGCTGCTCCTGACGCACACAAGCTCTGCCTGACACCTACTCGGCAAAAGACCTCTGAGTTGTTGATTTGCCTTCTTATCCAATAGGAGATGCATGTTTCAGAAATTAACCTTCAAAGCCATGGAAAGACTAAGGGACTGCAATAGGTACAGCTTGGAAGGGAGAGGATGGATGTGATAGAGACATCTAAATAATTGAAGGGGTTAAGTGCAGGAGGGAAGTTTATTTCAAAGGAGGAGAGATGTTAGAAGAAGAGACCATAATCTAAAACTAGAGGGTCAGAGGCTTAGATGTAATGCAAGGAAGTTCCAATAAGGAAAGAGTTAAATTCATAGAAATAGAAAGTCCCCCCATCGCTCCATTGAAATGCATGTCCTACATAGCAGGATTAGTCACAATTTTGTGTGACTCAGCCCTCCTCCTGTTCACTTTGTGACAGCAGTGCTGCAAAAACACGCGAGGAACAGGAAAATATCATCCGAGCTCAATTACTCCATAACAGCAACCCCCCCACATAAAACATATATTCCCGAGAACATCCACTAACTACCCCCCCACACCACCCTATTCCTGGACATCAGGACACCCACCTCTCCCCTCCTCCTAATACACAGACATCAGAACGCCTACCTCTCCCCTCCTCCTAATACACAGACATCAGAGCACCCACCTCTCCTCCTAATACACAGACATCAGGACACCCACCTCTCCCCTCCTCCTAATACACAGACATCAGGACACCCACCTCTCCCCTCCTCCTAATACACAGACATCAGGACATCCACCTCTCCCCTCCGCCTAATACACAGACATCAGGACACCTACCTCTCACCCCTCCTAATACACAGACATCAGGACACCCACCTCTCCTCCTAATACACAGACATCAGGGCACCTACCTCTCCCCTCCTCCTAATACACAGACATCAGGACACCTACCTCTCCCCTCCTCCTAATACACAGACATCAGGACACCTACCTCTCCCTCCTCCTAATACACAGACATCAGGACACCTACCTCTCCCCTCCTCCTAATACACAGACATCAAAACACCAACCTCTCCTCTCCTCCTAATACACAGACATCAGAACACCTACCTCTCCTCTCCTCCTAATACACAGACATCAGAGGATAGATACCCCCGGTTTAAGGCAGATATAAGCACATCTGTTTTTTTAGATGACCTGAAGTGACCGCGTGTTAGCGTGTGGTCTGATGAGCGTAATCCTGCGCATGTCTGACAGCCGCTCTGTGCCACAGACCCGGTAAACTTTCCATATTAGCTGGTGATATGTGTTCCACCACATTGATTCCCGTCTAATCCCGTGACCCGCTAATCCGACTCCTGCTCCACGAGAATTCTGCATTACCCGAGGAGCGAAGAGGAGACCAGACAGGCGTCTGTATTTAGGCTGAGACTGAAACATATTTATGAAATATTAATTAATGTATAGAATGTAAGAATAGAATTATAAAGTGTTCTGGGCTGGTGTGGTCAAGGATGGGCGTCTCGCCATAGAGCCTGGACGGGGCATTTGAAGGTGTGGGGTAATTTACAGGGGTAATGTGATTCAGGGACAGTCCTCGCTGAGGACCCATAGGGTCAGAAGTTTAGATGTAATGCAAGAAAGTTTTACTTTACTAAGAGAGTGGTTGATAAGTGGAGCAGCCTTCCAGCATAAGTGATGGGAGAAATAACAGACCGTTGGTCGTTTTCTATGTCACTTTTATTTTCTTTCCTAGTCTGGATAATTCTCTTACTTGTTACGGAAATTTCTAAACTTGTCTATAGGTAGAAAAATGGTTAGTATCAGAAGCATCTAGACACAAAATGTTAATTTATTGATTTATTTTGTCCAGTATTTTACAGTATTTTATATAATCTGGCGGTTTGGTGCGGCATTTTTGGCTGGTAGATTTTTTTTCATTATTTTTTAAGGAAAATAAAGTGACTAAATGAATGTTAATTTTAAAAAGTAACCTTTTTGTTAACATATACTATATATATATATATACATATAAATATATATATATATATATATAGTATATTATATATATATATATAGTATATTATATATATATATATAATATATAAATATAATATATATAATATATATATTATATATATATATAAATATAATATATATATATAGTATATTATATTATTATATATTATATATATATATATATATATAGTATTTTATATTATTATATATTTTATATATATATATATAGTATATTATAGTATTATATATTATATATATATAGTATATTATATTATTACATATTATATTTTTATATATATATATATAGTATATTATATTATTATATATTATATATATATATATATATATAGTATATTATATTATTACATATTATATTTATATATAAAATAAAGACACAGAGAATAGAGGAAAATTCCTTACTTAATCTGCATACAAAAGAGAATAATAAAAAGTAAAATTTAGAATATAGATTCCCTAAATCAAATAAATTGTCAGTCTTAATTTAATGAAGCCTAATTTAAGAAAGAGTAGGCAATGTCTCCAAAGGAATTTAAATATAGGATTTATCTCATAATCTATCAGGTGTAGGTAGGTATTTATTTACTGAAATGCTCCCCATTGGTGGTGGATCACAAGCTCGCTACCCTTGAAATATTGTACAAAATTGTGCAAATTTATAAACATTTTTATTGCAAATAAATAAAAGTATTCACATTAAGCCCCAGGGTTGAAAAAGTATTTGGAAATAGATATTTTAGAGCGCAACAAATGTTACAGAGTTTCAACCAGATACAATGTGACAGAATATTCAGGTTTCCTCCTAATATCAGACCTTAAAGCATATTAGAAGCCTGACCTTTTGGAGTGAGCGCATGCCGCGGTGCCATGGATTTGTCTGTTGCTTGCCCCTCTGGGGCAAAAAGGGTAGATTTATGGGCAGGAGGTGTGTTGGAAGAAGTGAAATTTCCCTTTTTTGCTGTTATTTTGTAGAATAAATCATAACAACAGTCAAGGACCTTAGAGTCCCTCTGGAACGCTCTCTGGAGTGATGGTTTAAAAGAGCTTTAAAGGTGCTGTTCCACTTAGACAAATCATTCATTGCGCTCTAGTGTGTTCAGTAAATGAACCTCAGCAGATCTATCATTTTATTATTTTTCTAGGATAAAAACAACACACAAATATTTACAGACGCGTATTCGGTTTGTATGGCACCAACCATGCCTCTACTGAATCGAGGCGAGACCAAGAACTGATTATGGTTTGAGGTTTTTGTGTCACATGACATTTAAGTATTCCTTGAAAAAATACATGAATGAGCCCATATTTTCCAGGATTCCATTCAGCAGGACTAGAGATGATCTTTCTAAATGCTGAAAAAGCATAAAATTCAGTGGTGTGGGTGGGACAGCACCTTTAATATGAAATGGTGCACATCCAATGTCGTGGCTACTGATTGTCCCCAATTGCCACGTTAATTAAAATCACATCAATTAGCAATAATAGCCCTCTTTCCATTTGTGCAAAGTGCTGTATATATTATAAATAAAATAAAAAATACTTACAATGTGTACAATTTACCCGTGCCGATTACCCCAGAAAAAGACCAGCTTTTTGGCATAATATTACGACAGTGATTGATATAGACTAATATAAACTTTAAGCATGCGCAACGCTACCCTAGCAGACCAATCCCTGCTTAGATTGGTGGGTTTTAAATGTATTATTGGTGAGCTAAATTCCTCCTGAGTGCGCAACTCCATAGCGCCTCCACTGGTGGGTTTTTATACCGTAATTGCAATACTGAGTTCTGTCTCATCAGCATGCGCAACTTCACCACCGCAGAGCAATCTCTGCTTTTATTGGTGGTTTAAAACATCCTTTGGCCAGTTCTTTTTTTGTTTCTTTTAAATAAAACCTTGTGGCAAAAGACTTGAGGTATGGGGTATGTTTGCAGAGGCACTTTTTGTACCCCAAGCCCCCGAGTTCATAGGAGTTTCAGGCTGATGACCTGCGATTTTCACCAGCGCCGGTGCCTTAGTGCCTCAGTCCCTCATGTACAGCTTAATCACCCCGGCTTTGTGCAGTTTCTGCCAGAGTTCCATCTCCTTCCGGAAGCTGTGGTTCGAGTAGAACACAACCTTTTTGTGTTTGGTATCAAAGTAATGGTCCGAGAAGTTTCCGTAGTTTGGTGTCATGAATCCGTAAGCATTGACCTAACGGCAAAAAGAAAAAGACGTCTTAAAGGGGAAATTTAAGACAGGTTACTGTGGCTCAGGCACTCTGTGACCATAAACGGAACTTAAAAGGGTTAATGCTAAATAAAAAGTGCATGCTATATGGTTGAATTATTTTATTTCGTTATGATGAACTATGTTTCCCTTTAAGCATTTTCATATCACCAGTTTCAAAAGAACCGGGGACCTCTATTTGCTTGTTACATCTAGAGGCATGGATTGTATACGGATAGTTTTAATAAGGGGGTGTTATGTCATGGGCATTTTCACATTGATATAAGTTGTGTATAATATACATATATTATACAAACAGAAATACTGAAGGACATTTGATGCTCTTCAAAGCCTTTACCAAAAACTACCACTAGGTGGCAGCCACAGACCGTACAGCCCTGTGCTTGCTGGCTTCTCTATATGGAAGCACTGGGTCAGCCCCACGTTGGGCATTGTGGGTATGCACTAATGTTTCGTGAGTATTACATCAAAGCCTTTCAAGTGGAGGGTTTTCTAAACTTGTTTCTAAATCACGCCCCCTGTTGACCTAAAGCCCAGTGGTAAAACCCACTGACCGCCTATGGTGCCCCAGCTGTCTTCTCAGCTGATTATTGTACTCAGGTCATAGTCCACATTAGCTGGAGCTGCACAGGTTACATACCCATAGCAACATATTATTACCCCGGCTGAGAACTCTCCAGGTTTCACCCTGAGGCTACATGAATCTGGTGATTACTAAACCTCTGGGGCTGTATTAATTCTCCTCGGGGGCGGGAGGTTTATGGCTCCACCTTCTTTATATCAGAGATACCAGCCTTTTAAAAAGTTCTAGGCATGATCACTGCCCTCACCTGGTCACAGGTGTGCACAGCAGCCAGCAGCATTGCAGCTCCCGTGGAAGGACGATAGATATCACGACTTTTTGTGTTTAAAATTGGAGCCCAAAGAAACCTGGATAAAGACAAAATAAAGGTTCAGAAGGAAAGCAGACGGTACAGCTCTAAGGACCCCTACTGCGGAGGGTCCCAACCCATTCCTATAATTTCAGCAGGGATATGGGTATTTGTTCTTTATAACCCCCCCACTGGGTATTTATATGTATATAGTACCGTATATGTCTAAATTCAGGGCTGTTGGTGGTCTTCATGGACAATGCAGCAAGTAATAATTTCTGTAGTCTGTCCTGGCAGGGGTCTCCACACCATCTCTCAATATTTTTACGGTTACATGGGAGTCACACTAGAACTACAGTTCATTACTTGTTGTCTGCGCTGTAGGTGTTTCTATCCTTCTCCCAGCCTCACATCCATGTGTATATAACATCACAGATGTGTTTATACATTATGTACACAAACTACATGCTTTATTTACAAAAATAGCAAATATTAAGTCACAAAGTATTCTTTTTACTCTGACGTAAACCCCCAGCGCCGTATACAGTAATAACCCCACGCAATGTATTGCCATGTTTTAATATAAAACAAATATAAATGCTATAAATGCAATCTCTGAAGTTATGTATGTGTAAGTGTTATAAGAGTGTGAATGTGCATGCATTTGTAAGGTGTTAGATTGTGTGTGTGTGTGTGTGTATGAATCATAAGTGTATAGTGTTAGAGTGTGTGTGTGTATGTGTAAGGTGTTAGAATGAGCACATGTGTATGAGCACATTATTCCCCAACCCATCTACATCTTCATGCCCCCTAACACGACCTCTCCATCTCCATGCCCACCCAGCATTATTTCTCCATCACCTTCATACTAGGCTGGCGCATTTGTTTTCGTACGAATGTTGGATTAAGATGGAGGCGGACAATTTTTGTTGAATGTGAAGAAAGTTTTTTTCCCCGAAAATGAACACAAGTTCGCCGAAATAGATTGTTTCTGGCAGAGATGCACAGAATTCCTGGCCTGTTTGGAGCCCTGGAGCACTGATGTGTGCAGACCAGATTTTAAGGGTTAATAATGCCTCTGGAGTCCGCATGTTTGTTCAGACACGTTACTGGAATTCTGCTAATTCTTGTGATAGAAGCTCGCTGAACTCATTGCACTGCGTTATGCTAGGAATGAATAATGTCCTCCATATAGGGATATTTTTTATATATCTTCTAGGTTTGTAGAGTCTCACTTGCCCAATAAGCTTGCACTTCACTTCATCTACTGCCCTTAATATGTTTAAAGGGGCAGGAAAGCTTGTTTTATTCTATGTTTGCTTCACCAGACCCTGTCTTCAGGGCTGGACTGGGGGCCACTGGGTGGCCCTGGCACTTTAAGGCTGGTGGCCGCCAAATGACGAGACGTTTTCCAACCCAGCCGGCAGCCACACGCTGGCGCTGAAACCACGTGGTTGGCCCAGGTAGGATGAAAAGTGACAGATGCGAGGGACTCACCTGTTTCTCAAGTAGCGCATAAAGTCAGGGTGCAGGATATTAAAGTGTTCCATTGTAAGGTTCTCACCAAAATAGTTTCTTGGACTGCGGACAGAAGGAAAGGTGAGAAGAATTAGAACGTCAAGTCAATAATAGTAATTCAACTAAATCTATGTAGGAATGTTAGAGAACACGCTAACTTATGGAGAATGATGGCAGGCCTGTACAAAAGCCAGAGCCCGTTGGCCGTGGCTCCTAAAGTTTAACTGATGGCACAAAACTCTTTGAGTTGTCCTCTGTAGGCCCATCTCAACCTGATTTCAGACATAAATCCGGTAAAGTTCTCAGATTGTTCCCCTCTGGCTCCTTAATTCTACTCAGGTTTGTTGCCTGGCATTTATTATAAGAGATGGCAAATTAGGTCTCACTTTTTGGACTTGTCTCTTCCTCTGTCGATGACGCTGTTTGTGAGCGCAGCCCACACCAGAAGATAGTCTCTATCGTGGTCTGGTAAAAGGAGGTAACGAGTTTCCTACGGGGAGGAGAAGAGAGTTTTAAGATCTTGCCTGAAATAATGTGTGTCGGCCAGACCACCAGAGTCAATGACACCGCTGTGTCGATATCCAACCCGTGTTTGGTCTACAACTCTCAAGATGCGTATTTAGTCTGCAGCTGTCCAAATGTCACAGGAGTTAGAAGTTAGCATAGCTTTTGGGCTCTGGCTCCTGTACCTCAGAACGTGGGGCTTTCTTGAACCCGTGTCCCCCGTAGCTATTTAATGAATTCATCATTGTGTTTGTTGAAAAGAAGAAGAATGAAGTTCGGTTTCCAACATCCTTCTCAAAACCCTTTGTAATGGCTCCATTAACCCTGCAAAAGGAGAAAAGAAAAACAATTAATGGGGAGAAGAAGAGAGCCTGTGGTGTGCCACCACTAGGGCCATTTTTGTCACGTTCCTACCTGAACACATAGTCGTGTGCGTCAATCTCTTCTCCCATTCCAGATCCATTCAGGATCCCACCATTGCCTACCACGGCACAACGCACGCAGGTGCCATCCTTCTTCTTCTCATTAAACAAGTAGCCGCTGTTTGAGGCGTTCAGTAGGTTTAAAGTCTGATTCACAACTAAAGGGACCAAGACAAATCATTTTATTACCCATGGTCCAAATAAGCCTTTCCATAGCAATGGAATCTTCTGTAACATGAAAATAAACCTTCTTCTAACTCAGCGTGACCTCATGGCCTTTCAAAATTGCATCATGGCACTTTTAACTATAAAAATTAGATTTATTGATTTTATTTTAAAAAAGGAAGAAAGATTTCCATGGATGCTTTAGAAAGAACAGAAATCAAAGCATTTCCCATCTTTGATTATGGCCATTGACTACTAGTAGCCTCAAGCTCTGAGGAACCAACTGGGAACTCACTGTGCCAAGTGACTCCCATCCAGCCGAAGGCCCCGTTGTATCTCTGGAGTCTTCGATACTCTGATTCTGTCGCATGCTTCTTCCATTGTAAAACCGGAATGGTGTCCATGTAAATATCCTTGAAGTCCGAGTTCTTCAGCTTGTCCCGTGTGCGATTTGGACACGTCTGAGAAGAAGGTGGATACCAGTTACTAAACAATAATGATGCCTGAAGGAGAGCATTCTCATAAAATGAGGGAAAAGAGGACAATGACTAGGTGACACCGGGGAAGGAATCTGTAACCACCTTTCGTTATTTCTCCAATTTAATCATCAATCTTTTTAAACATTCCAAACAAACTCTTTTTATATAAAACTCTATCCAATGGCATGCCTGATCCCCACAAATCCATGACTTCTGACTTACGGAATTGAGGTATGTGTAGTCCGTGGCGTATACGTCACCCATGTAAGGCATTGAAGTAGAGAGAGAGTTCAACCTGGTCAAAGGCTTGGCGGTCATGTTGAAAGGCTTGGCGGTTGCGTTTGAGAACCTTGAAGCTTCTTTGAAGGCCTTCACCGGTGAAGGTTTTGTGGTTACTAAGTGAGGCCTGGTGGTCACTAACTTTTTGGTGGCTTTCAGGGGCTTTGTGGTCACAACTGGAGGCTTGGTGGATACTTTGTGAGGTTTGCTGGTCATAGCCGTTGACCTTTTGGTCAAATTTAACGGTCCAATTTTAAAATTTGAAGGCCTTCTGTTCACTTCAAAAGGTTTCGTGGTCAAAGATTTGGCCGTTACCTCTGCGTTACCGATGTCAGTTATTTCAGAAATATCATAGTCCTCCGGTGACTCATTTTCAGAACTGCAAATAAAGACGGTAACAATTTTCATGGAATTGACCCAATATCGATACACAAAGCAAATTCCATGGAAGAGAAACAATGTAAAGGAGCACAGGGTTACATATTGTGACAGGTCGCTAGCAGGTAGATCCAAAACTCCCAAACTCCACTCCACATGCTACTAATAGCCCTGATTCTTAGCAGGGAGACACCTGTGACCTCTTTGTGGCTTTTGGAGGCTGGATCTTAGAAGGAAAACATCTCTTGAGGGATCTGGTGCATGAAACAATGTTCCTGCTTGCTGGGATTTTATTGACTGAAGTAAGTTTTACGTTTTTAGAGAAATCTTGTGAGTTTGGTGTAGGAGGAGTCTGTCCAGCCCCGCTAATGACCCCCGCGTTCCGTTTAAAGCCCGGGTAGGGTTAGGCTTTTATTGTGGCTTTTATTTTATTGCTGCTGTAAATTGCCCTGCTTAGCAAATCTTCTCTTTTTGATAAAGAAAAGTGAACGTTGCAAATGTCTTACAAAGGAGAATATATCGTTTTCTTAAAACGTGAAACAAAAGCTGATTGGAATCCTAAATGACATCGTTCCTTTTTATTTATTAATTTATTTTTTTATTATTGAAATGCTCTGTTTAGTGAAAAAGCGAGCCACGGCACGCGCCGTTCAGTATAATATTACAAAGAATGCGCTCTCGGGTGATTCATGCAAAGTTATTTCTCATTCCGTTGCATTTTTTTTATTGTTGCGATCGCAAGTTTTCTGTAACCGGTGGCTAGGTTTTTTTTATTTTTTAAAAAAATGGGTTACTTTCTGAAATGTAACGCTTTGGGAGAGTTTTTTTTACGAAGGGTCAACAAAGGCAGGTTTCTCCAGCTAGAATGGCTGAGCTGGCCCTGTATAATGTATAACTTAATGGGCGAGGAGACATATCCGATTGAACTATACATTATACAGGGCCAGCCAGGCTCTTTCCGCAGCTGAAGCTCATTGAGGATGAGCTTTTCTAATGCAAATGAGTTATTCCAACTCTTACTTTAGTGAATTGACCATGTTGATTGTGAGTTGAGAAATGTATGTCCTGTAGTAGCCTTTGACTCTTCTGCTGGGAGGCTGTTCCACGTACCTACCACCCTCTCCGTAAAGTAATATATTTTAGACATGAGCTGTAACGTGTTTTACTTCCAGACACATAAAGATATTAATGTATTCGCCACTCCGTTTCTGAATCCTGCCTAATTTAATGGCATACAAGGGGTATCCCATTGCTGTCATGGGTGCCGGGTAGCATGTTCCTGGTCCCTCCGCTAGCTGGTGACTTCAAGGAGCGGTCAGCTACAGCGGCGCAAGCATGATTTGCAAGTTCCTTGGAAAAAAGGGACGTGACTGCCCTTCACGTCACTAAAATAGAAAACAGGCAATAAAAATGAGTTTTATGGCCGGCGGTGCAAATGATTATAAGACCGTTGAGGCTTTTCACCTGTTGATATATGAGGAATTCAGCCGCACATTTGTCCTCATCCTCTGCATTCATCTTGGACATCGTGGACCCTGGACTCCGACCCTGGCGATTGTTATACTTGTTTTGCTCGGGTCATAAAGGTATATATAATATACCTTGTCCGTATAGGTGAACGTATATAACGCGTCCGGCACGTATACAGAGACTGGGTGAAACGTTCCGCTTTGGCCAGAGATGTCGATTCTTGTAGGGTGGTGGTGGTGGTGATGATGATGATGATGATAATGATGAGGATTGGGGCAGCATCAGGAGAAAAAGCAGGGATTCGTTTCTATTCACTAAAGGGAGAGTTTGCAGGAGAGTTGTGTTTCAGCCAGGGTCGGGGCTGGCCATGACAAGGCGTCTCCGGCACTTTAAGGCCAGCAGGCGCCTGATGATGTAAGAGAGAGGCTCCACGCTATGTTTTTACGCCGGCATAGAGTGTGGCCAGGCACTACTACTTCAAAGTCGTCTCACCCAGACTCCGGGACTCTGCGTCGACACGTCTTTAATGGAACTTCACACAAAAGCTTACCGAGTCATGGGGCTAGTAAACGAAAGGGACCGTTTGCCACAAAACCGCCGAGTCCTACGGAACTGTCAACAACTTTCTTCCCTGTAACTTCCACAAAAACTGGGGGGGTCTCTCCGTAATCCGGAGACGCGGATGATCCAGTAAGGCTGGACACAAACCCCGTGCGAGTAACCCTTAGCAACGCTAAGTGCGGCAACTTATTGCTATGGCAAACTTTGACAGTGGTCGGTGGCCAAATGTCTGCATGATGATTGGCCGAATGCCCCCTAGTGAAATGCCCCGGGGTGTCTTCTTTAGGAAATTATAAACAGTTATGGGTTCTTTATTCAATAATCCTGTTATTAACCCAATAAACTAAATGCAACCAAAAACCGGCAATAAACACATAATGTTTGGCCTATAATTGTAAGAAATTCTACACAAATAAGGGTTTTCTAAAATCAAGACACTTATCATATTTTCGAGGCATTTTTGTTTAATTGAACTAGTTTAGAGATGCTTTACTTTATTTTTTTTTCTATTTTCATATTAAATGTTGGACTTTATAAAAATATACAAAAAGGAGAGGCCTGATGAATAACAATATATAATGTGTGCGCTATTCATGGAAAAGGGGAATAATGCCTAAATCGCTCGGCATATGGTAAAAATGACAACTCCTATCCTCCCCTGTCATTTAGGGTATAACCCCCACCCCGGCCTGAACGGTTAATGACATAATGGATACTGGCCTCACGGAGCCTTCCAGGAGCCCAGGGGGCCACTCCTGATTTGCACGCGTCTCTTTTCAGGTAAAGCTGTCTAATCCATTAGCCGTTATCTCTTACTATCTCGCTGTCGCTATTGACGCCCAAAACGCAATAAACACGCAATAAAACGATTAAATTAACCCGTTCACGTCCAGGCAATCGTACGTTCTTTGCTAGCCGATCGGGGATTCTCTGGCGTTAGGGTGCGTGCCTGAGCGCTTTAACCTTAATCAGTCGTCCTAGATTCAGGAGCCGTATGTCTTTAAATCCCCTCGCTGTATTCCCCTCTACCGCTTCTGCTGGGAGGCTGTTCCACTTATCTACCACCCTCTCAGTATAGTAAAAAAATGAGCGATCTGTCACCCAGTATATATATGTATATTATTACGTTTTTTTATTTATTTATTTATTTAAACACACACTGGCATTTAAAGATGTTGTTAATAAAAGGTACAGTCTTGCATTGCTCGTTTCTCCCGCCGAGATGGTTACGGATCCCAAAACGCGCATGGTGTCCCCATCGCTTAATGATGCTTCATTTTAAAGCTTTTTATCTTCGTGGGTTAGATGTAGGAGGCAATTAAGATAGAGTGCCCACGGGGCTCAAACTTCAACTCAACTCCAGTCCTGGTTGGATTTTTTTTAATGTTTATATCTCTATAGATTATTGTGAAGTTATTTTTTGGTGGCGTTGCTAGTTTTATTTAAATCTAATAAATATATTTTTGGTAAATGGTAATAAAAATGTGGATGTGGGTACAGGGGGCACCTTTTTCTCGCCTTTTTCCCCCTAAAATGTAATGAATAAAATAATAATTCCACCCAAAGGGACGCTGTTGTTTTGGATGGCCGGGTGCTGGAGAGGTAGCTGCGTCCGTGAAGAAGAAAGTATTTTCTGGAGGGTTTCATTTATAAACAAATATTTCTGTTTTGTAAATGAATTATTGTTACTTTTTCGTGATGAGAGAAAATGCCGGGTTATCGGGCTGTTAAGCGTTAACAATCTCTTATAAACCTCTAGGACCAAACGCATTCTTGTAAAAGCAGGGACTGCGAGTCTGGAACAGATGTATCTGCGACTCTTCAGGCTAGCTTATTGCAAGGAATCTAAATACCGTGAGCGTGTGTGTGTGTTTATGTGTGCTTGCATGTGTGTGTGCGAGCTCTTGCATGTGTGTGTGCGAGCGCTTGCATGTGTGTGTGCGAGCGCTTGCATGTGTGTGTGCGAGCGCTTGCGTGTGTGTGTGCGAGCGCTTGCGTGTGTGTGTGCGAGCGCTTGCATGTGTGTGTGCGAGCGCTTGCGTGTGTGTGTGTGCGCGAGCGCTTGCGTGCGTGTGTGTCTGTGTGCCAGCGCTTGCGTGTGTGTGTCTGTGTGCGAGCGCTTGCGTGTGTGTGTGCAGACGCTTGCGTGTGTGTGTGCTAGCGCTTGCGTGTGTGTGTGCGAGCGCTTGCGTGTGTGTGTGCGAGCACTTGCGTGTGTGTGTGCGAGCGCTTGCTTGTGTGTGTGTGCGAGCGCTTGCGTGTGTGCTGTGTGCTTGCGTGTGTGTACTCAGGGCTGGACAAATCCCAAGCAAATCCTAAAACCAATCCCTATATTTTTCACAACTGGCCCCAAAACACCTTTAGATTCCCTTCTGTGGATAAATCCCTTTCTCGAATACCCAACAAAAGTTACGCGGGCTCCTAAAACCTCTCCTCCGGCTCCTAAAACCTCTCCTCCGGCTCCTAAAACCTCTCCTCCGGCTCCTACATTTTCTATAGGTTTCTCCAACGCTTTGGCTTTTTTTTTTGTTTTTTTAACAGGACTTATAATTCCATTCTCTTGTCATCTAAGATAACCCTTCCTTTCCCATGAATGTCTCGATATACCCCATACATGGTTTCTGCTTGTGTTCTTAGAACGTCGGAGACCCCTTGGCAAGTTCGTTCTGCCTGCTTCCTAGAATACACTGCCTAACAATGACGCTTTGCCATGGGGAGGAAAAAAAAAAGCTGTCCAAAGAATGTGTTGGATGGAATACAAAAGGTCTTTGTGCGGGGACAAGCTGGTGGTATTTATATCTACATGGCTTAGGTTCTTTAGTGAAGAGAGATCTACAAAAGCTATTAAGTAAGTACTTTGGACCTTTTTTTGCCCCAGAACCTGTGTATTAAGCGTTTTGGTTTTATATCCGATAATCTAAATCTAGCATTGGAAACGAATTATCAGCCAATTATCGTTATTGCAAAGTTGAGTTGGTGACGTCGCAGTAAGTTGTGAAAAAGTCTGTATATTTCCTCGGGGGCGTTGGTTGTGGAGCCCAAAGATCTTTGTTAAATCCCATCAGCCGTGGAGAAACTGCCCCTGCCCTGGGCCAAATGGCATATTGTGCATCTGTGGCCACGGGCCGTTACTGTACCCTTGTAACTGTCATTTAATACGGTACAAAGACCAACAGGTCATGCGTTGGCACTGTCAGAGAAGGAATTTTCTGCCTACAGAGTTTGTTAAGCAAAGAAGAATATACAGGGATATAATGGGCGGTAAGGACAGGGCTAGTCATAGTTTGTTGATGGGGTGAGAAATCAGCCGCCATATTGGAGTCGGGGAGGAATGAGTTCCCCTTTTGAGTCTCAATTGGAAATCGCTTGAGTTGGGTATCATGGACTTCCGTCTTTTTGGTTTCTGTCTTAATTACTAAGAATTAATGTAGATATTTTATCACTGTTTGCTGTCATGTCACTAAATGCCCTTTGAGACGGACCCTCCTAATCAGGAACTTCCCTAATTGTTTTCCTTAAAAGTGGTAACACTGTGACTATGGCCGTAGAGGAGCTTGTTCCGCCCCTGTCCCTGGTGGTCTAGCATGGAGCGCATGGGCATGTAGATCTGTGCCTACATTACTCAATGACATGGCTATAAATAGTCAAAAAATTTCTAGATTTTTAGTAAGCGCCCCCACCGGCTCCCCTCAGCCCATAAAACTAGCGTCTCTGTTTAGGGAGTGGCGGCACAGTCATAAAAAGCCCCAATAAATAGAGATAAGTAAACAATAAAATTTACTGTAAAATCTGACCCAATTGATAAAAATTCTCGGATTGGACTGGTTTACTCCGGGAGAAACCTGCTTTTTTTTTTACCTGATCTATGGACTTTCTACTAAAAAAAAACCGATGCTTTGCCGATAGACGTAGTGATGAAAAATGTGAAATTTTGGGGTTTCGGAGTCAGATGACCGCTTGCGACGATTGCTTTTTTTTATTTATATATACATAACCCTGTAGATATTCTTGAGTTTGCGAAGTCTGTTCTCTTACCTGCTGTAGTCTGCAGACTCGGCGTACGCCGGGACTCCGCTGGTTATCGTGTCTTTGTAAGCAACGAGGATACCGAGAAACGTCACCATGGATAGAAACAGCAGGAACCTCTTCAGGGTCTTTGATCGTAAAAGCAGACAGAAGATAAACTTTGCCGTCTGTTGCATGGTTCTTCCATCAACTTTACAAACTCTCTCTCTCTGTCTCTCCCTCTCTCTCTCTTCTCTCCCTCTCTCCCTCTCTCTCTCTTCTCTCTATTTCTCTCTCTCGTAAGATTGTTTCAGACTGGATCGAATTCCCAGCGCTCGTGTCTCTCCGATGGTTACTCCGCTTTGCTTGTACACGTAAAGTTATTTGTGGAATTGCGTCTGCATTCTGGATGTTAACGTTCCGTTAACAAATTGTTTACGCTTCGCGAACTGTGTTCTTAAACAAGCGAGAGACGTTCTTTATTTTTAGTCTTGCTTGGGGATCCCCGTGACTTTTCGTAGACTTTAAGGAAGCCCGATTTGTGTGTTTTTAAAGAACGGGCATTTTTGTAGGCACAGTCCACCCCCAGACCGTCACACGTGCCTCCGTTGCTTGAGTTGGCTGCCTCCCGTCTTGAATTCTTTGGCGATGGCTGTACTTTTTGGGCTTGAGTTTGATGCCAAGAGAGGAGTTCTTCTTCTAGGTGTCTAGGTGCGAATGAATCCTCCGCTAGGCGCTCTGTGGAAGTGCTCTGTAAGAAGTGATGTATTAGTCCTTGTGTTTGGACACTGCTTGGAGGCGGGTGGGTCGGTCATAGTATTCAAGTCATTTATTTTAGGGCTGGCCATAAACAGCCAGCTTACGTTACAAACCAATTAACCCTTTGCTCTTTCTTGCCAGCTCTCTGCTGCCGGAGTCACATTATCTGACTATAATTATTATCTGAGTATTCCAGAGTTTGTTTTTATTATTATTTTTTTTTTTTTCTGTCTGATATTGGAGTGTACTGTAGGGTTGGTAATAGTCCCCGGGGGAAAGTCATCTTTCGAATGCTATTATTGTTATTAATAATAATATGATTTTTTTTATATGGGTATATATAACGGTATTCATGGTTATTGGCTTCTAAAATTTCTACCATCCGATATTTGTTATTGATTCGTTTTTGTGAATTTAATAAAAAAAAAAAAAAAGTTGAAAGTGTTTAGTAATTAATAATAAAGTGTGTAATTAATATTAAAAACAAAATAATCATTTTTTTTCTGTTTTTGATTATCCTTCGTTATATTATTATCCAGTGAACTCAATTGACGAGCTTTATTACTTTTTTTTGTCTTTTCTTTTAATATGTTACTGGACAGAGAAAATGTTACAGTCCTGGTATGTAAACAAATGTAAGCAGCTGTTATAACCGCATCTGTTGTTTCTTTTTTTTGCAGTAGAAATTACTAGTTTTTACTATTTTTTTTTTATTTGTTTTTTACGTTTAACCCCTTAATAGCCCATTTAAAAAAAATCTCTTATAATAATAACCAGGATCCCTCATCGCAGATCATTGTCTTGTAATAACTTCACTAATGGTGGCAGCCAAATGATTCTAGTAAACGTCCCTTAATCAATACCGTTTGAGACGGCAACACTTTCGGTATGTAACGGCAACGCTTTCCGGGAAGACGGGGGGGGGGTTCTCAGTCTGGCCGACAGTTTATCAGGCAGGATGGTTTCGTCGCATTGGGTCTCCGCGGGGTGTTTCTGCTTTCTTCCCATATTCTGGCTTTTAGATCCACGCCACCCCTTTGACTCGCCGTGCCACCCCTTTGACTCGCCGTGCCACCCCTTCGACTCGCCGCGCCACCCCTTTGACTCGCCGTGCCACCCCTTTGACTCGGCTTGTCCACATTGGTGTCTTCACCCCTAATTATTCACAAACAACACTTCAAATGATCTAATGTTTAATGAGAGCTCTTCTGGTGATGGGGTGGGCCGGGCACCCTGTATAATGCATTATACGGCGTCTACATTTTATATTAAAGGCATTTAAATTCCTTTCTGGTGCACCCAACGCACTTCTCTCACCCACCGAGGGATCCACTGGCTTTATCGCTCAGTGTTTATTAAAACAAATCTATTTTCTTTTATTATTATGAAATTTACTATTCATAATGTCGATTTATGTTATTAATGCCCTGCTGGATTATTACTCATTGCCTTATATAGCGCCACCGTATTCCGCAGCACCGTACAACGGCGTTCTTTTGCCGGGTGTGTATTCACTAATAAGTCACGCTGAGCCGTCACGGATACAAAGAAGGGATATTGGTTCATCGTCCGAATAAAAGCGACGTCTTTTGCCTTTCACCCTTTTCCGTGAGAAGAACACACAAAAGTATTTCTGCGGGGAGCAAAATGACATTTTAAGCAATAAATCAGTAATGGCAACAACGTATCCGTGGAGATACACAAGGGGTTAATCCCGCAATGAATAGTCACAAGTAAATAGCTTTTTGGCAGTAAGTAAACGTGCGTTACAATGATGGGTGGGAGATCAGAAGACCCCTCATGGCTGATTGTTTGCTGCCCGGCCCCTCTCCATAAAGCCGCCTCCTTAAAAAAATTAAAAAATTAAAATAAATAAAAATAATAATAAAATAATAATAATTAAAAAAAATATATATGGCGTTCCAATAGCCCCTTTCTGTTGCCCCCAGTATTATTACCCTGATTGATAACACACTTTAAGGCATATGATAGCTAAGTGGCCCCCTTGCCTCCCCCCCCCCATGTATTTGCTGTACAGGAGATGTATTTAGTTTTTCTTGCCCCCTCAGCTCCAGCTCCGTCTCAGTAAGTGTTTTGGGGTCTTTCATGAGACCCCCTCACCCCAATGAGTGGCGCAAAACATCTGACCGCAGAGGAGAATGGGACATCTCGGTGCGGACATCGGCACCGGGGAAGAACGTTGCTGCCGCCTCTCCGAATCCTTGTTCTCTAAACATCCAGCCTTTCTAGTTCTGTGCGTGAAAGCAAATATTTAAACTATGAGAAGAGAGGTCGTCGTCGAGATGCTTAATTACATTTATGATGCTTAAACACACAACGAAATCCTCGCAGATATTATGTAGAGGACCTTCAAAGACGGTTAGATGACGAGTTTTATTTGGTCTTTTCTTTACTAAGTGGGCCGTGGCCACCCTGCGGCGCCTTCTAAACATACATCGCATGTCAAAAATCTACGGGGGGGAAGGGGGGAGATTTTTTACATGAATTTTACAAGAAAAACCTCTGATTTGAGGTCTTTCTGAATATAAAAGGTTTGGCCAACCGCGTCTTTACTTTAATTTTTATTATTGCGATAAAAGTCAAGAAGGGGTTGGGAAGCAATCGGATATAATTATAAAAAATTAATTAATAACAAAAAGTATTGGCTCTATAGCTGTACTTGGGTAGTTCCAGAATCCAC
Source organism: Spea bombifrons (assembly GCF_027358695.1). NCBI lineage: Eukaryota > Metazoa > Chordata > Amphibia > Anura > Pelobatidae > Spea > Spea bombifrons. The sequence continues at coordinate 25,784,282 of NC_071099.1, read as the reverse complement.
CACTGCACAGGCGGGGGTAATAGGGGCGTGTAGTCCAAACTGATGCCCCCTTATTGTAGACCCCCCAACCGATGATGAGTGCCATCAAATCTACCTGCAGCCCCCCCGCGTGTTGTCGGCCCCCGTCTAGTCGCTCGTTTCTCCTGCTATAAAGACTCAAACCTTAATCGGCTGTTGGTCTCGTCTTAGATTCAGGAGCCGTATGCCTATCCCATGCATGTTTAATACCCTCTCTGTATTACCCTTTACCACTTCTGCTGGGAGGCTGTACCACTTATCTACCACCGTCTCAGTAAAGTAAATCTAATTACTGAGAAAAAAAAGATGGGGCTTAGTTTGTTTATCTGGGGCTGTGGGATCCTGGGATCCACATGCTGAGAGAGAAAAGATATATCTTGGGAGGAAAGAGGGGTTTGAGATTGTGGGGGGTGCTGGATGGCAATCGGGGAGGTGGCAGCCTATCTGGGCCGGCAAGTGTGTGGCCACTTGCACGGTGTTGAAGCAGGGATAAGGTAAGGGTTGTTTTGCGCCGGAGGGTTAGAGTGAGTGTGTGCGCCAGCATGCGTGTTATCGGGAAAGTGCCTGCCCTCCCTTGCCTGTTACCGTTACTCGAAAGATATGATTAAGAGCGAGAGATCTTAGTATACATGTGTTGTTGGGAACAGACGAGAAATAAACGTTTACGTATATAAATGTGTTATAGATTCAGCGAATCAGTACTTCAGTGAAGGGGTGGTAGTTAAGTGGAATGGTTTTCCAGCAGAAATGTTAATCCAGCTAGCGAATAAAAGCGGGGAAAGTGCTTCTTTTGTTAACAAAGTGTAATTGTGTGGATCTACAGAGGATTTTCAGGCTACTGACGCACAAGACAAATACCATTTTATGATCTACCATAAAAAAGAAACTCAACAGCCATAAACTTTATTCTCTCCTGATCACCTTAAAGGAGGTTATCGCTGCAATACAGCTTTACGCTCGCAATCAACCCAAAGCTCTCCTTCGTTT